>NC_058404.1:21616590-21629596 GCF_002201575.2 Neomonachus schauinslandi
GGGAGGAAGGTGAGTCTCCCCGGATCTGCCGCTTGTTGGGTCCCTGCTGGAGGAGCAGGGGCCCGACTGTGCCGCGGATCACGGTTTGTGGCAACCCCGAGCTGAGAGCCCGCGCCTGGGCTCCGCCTCTGCAGCCGGCTTCCCTGCTCCGATACCTGGGAGCTCTGCTGCACTCAGGCACCCCCGGTCTTTTTGTGACCCGTGGGTCCTGAGACCACACTGTCCCGGAGGGTTCCACCCCCCACTTAGCCACCGGAGCGACGTCCCTCAGTGGAGCCGACTTCTAAAAGTTCCGATTTTGTGCTCCGTGGTTCTATCACTTGCCAGAAGCGGCCACCGGAGGCCCCTCCCCCGCCGTCTATCCTCCCGAATATCGCCTCGGATTCACTTCTCCGCACGTCCTACCTTCCCGAAAGTGGTCGCTTTTCTGATGAGAGAGTTGTTGCTCTTCTTTTCTTCGATCTCCTGTTGAGTTTGTAGGTGTTCAGAATGTTTTGATCCCTATCCAGCTGATTTCCTGAGAGGAGACGAAATCCAGGTCTCCTACTCCTCCGCCATCTTGCTCCGCCCCCTCACGCTGCATTCTAATGAACAAGATAGTCATAGATCCTGCCCACATGGAACTTACCTTGAGTGAAGGAGACAGAGTGAAAATAAGGACAGAAGATGTATAAAATAATTATGCTTTCTTGTAATTATTAGGAAGTAATCTATCAACAAGATAACGGATCATGTAGAGTCTTCTAAGGAAGGGTAATAAGGAAATGCTTTTTTGAAAAGATTACACTTTAAGCTAAAACCTAAAGGATGAAAATGACTTAACCCTTAACTTTTAGAGGAAAAGAGTGTGTCAGGCTGATGGAACCACTTATAGGTGAATGCAAGTTTCCTACAGTAAAGAAGAAAGAGATGTTCAGAATGGCTAGACCAGAGAGTGTAATATGGGGAGTGGCTCAATTAACAGTTGGACGGGGGCATTAGAACAATACTGTAGAGGACTTTATAAGAAAATCTGAAAATCCAGGCTGCTTTAGGATCTGAGACATTGCGGTGGACAGCTAGAGATCCTGTGAAGAGCAGAAGAGAATATAGAGATGAATTATATCTGGCCATCCTTAAGATAGAAAGAAATGTTCTTGGGTAATTCAATCGATTTTTTGAGGAAATTGTTCTAAATTGTTTGTAGGAGGGAGCTGTACTTCTTGGTTGAGTCTAAGCTGTCTGAGTGTGTCTGTGTTGGTTACAACCTGATCCCAAGTGCTTGGCATAGTGTCTGGCACACAACAGATATAGGAACAAATATTTGCTGATAGACTGGGGCCAAAAGAGCTGAAATTTCAAAAGATCTTTTACCAATTTTGCAGGTTCTTCCAAGAGTGACAGGAGAGAGGTAACAGGGTAGTATTTGATGAAGGATAATGACAACAGCATCAAAAACATGAACTTGAGCCATAGATTTGGAAGAACTATTGCATTTTTTTTTAAGATTTTATTTTTAAGTAGTCTCTACACCCAACATGGGGCTTGAATTTACAACCTTGAGATCAAGAGTTGCATGCTCTACTGACTGAGCCAACCAGGCACCCTAGAACTGTTGCAATTTTAACAACTCTAGCACCCACGACAGCAAAGCTAAAATTGTTGCCTAGGAAGAAAACACAGCACCAGGAAATGTGGGAATTGGCAGTCACTTGAAGAGGATTGGGATTTGAGCAGATACCGTGTGGAGTTCACAGTCTTGCCCAGACCATTACAACAGAGTCCTGTCTAATTCCCTGCTTCCACCCTTGTTCCCCTCCAACAGTCTTTCCTCATAGCAACAAAGTAATATTAAAATATGAATTGGATCACATCCATCTCATGCTTTAAAATTCTTCCATAGCTTCCCTCTGTCCCCAGAATAAAATCCAAGCTCCCTCATGGTCTATAAGGCTCTGCAAGAGGAGCCTCATGCTCCAGTATTCCCCACTGCTCACTGCCTTCTAGCTGCTCTGGGCTTTGCTTTCCTTTCCTCAAGGACTTGACTCCTGGTGTTTCCTTGTCCTGGAATACTTTGACCTCCACTCTTAACCTGCTAGCTCCTTCTTATGTTTTAGGTCACAGCTGAAATGGCCTTAAGGAGGTCTTCCCTAGCTACCCTAATAAACTGGTTTTTAATTTTCAATTTCAGCCTGTTGATATTTTTTAATACTATTTATTATAGCTTACTATTAATGTTTTGTCTCTATCTGTGTCTGCCTTTTCATAAGAAAGTAAGTACCATATATACAGGATCCATGACTTTATTCCTCAGTATTGATCCCCAGGACCTAGCACAGGACTTGGCACGTGGTATCTGCTTAATATATTGTAATAGAATGAGTAAATGAATGAATGGAATGAAAAAAAAATTTTTTTTTAAAGATTTTATTTATTTGACAGAGACAGACACAGCGAGAGAGGGAACACAGGGGGAGTGGGAAAGGGAGAAGCAGGCTTCTTGCTGAGCAGGGAGTCTGATGAGGGACTTGATCCCAGGACCCGAGCTGAAGGCAGACGCTTAACAACTGAGCTACCCAGGCACCCTGAAAGAAATTCTTCTGTTCTTTTCTTTGATATGATCTAAGGGAGGTGATCACAAATTACATTTTTTCTTCATTATGGAAAATTTGGAAAACAAAAGAAAATAGAAGAAAGAAAATGGTGCCCATAGTCCTACCTAAAGATAACCATTATCAGGGTGCCTGGGTGGCTCAGTTGGTTAAGCGTCCAACTCTTGATTTCAGCTCAGGTCATGATCTCAGGGTCGTGGGATCGAGATCCCTATTGAGCGCCATCTCGAGCCCCATTTCGGGCTCTGGGCTCAGCACAGAGGTCTGCATATCCCTCTCCCTCTTCTCTTGCCCCCTTAAAAAAAAAAAAGATAACCATTATTAATATTTTTGTCTATATCCTTACAGTCTTTTTCTTTTGCATTTTAAAATATGATTGCCATCATATAGCATACACATAATTTTAGTTACTAATTTTAAAATTAATTTTAATGGCATAATTCTAAAGAAAAAATTGGTTATGTAAAAAGGATTAATAAACAAAATGACAGTGTCCTGACATCTAGAAAATTACCATTGTTAACATTTTTATGTATTCCAGTATATCTCTACCTTATTTTCATTATCTCTCCCTTAAGAAGCCTTTTTAGACATTTTTCTATTGCCTTCCCCATCACACCATAAAAGTTTAATAAAGTAAAATAGATATACTGTATATCTATTTACCACTTTATGTTTACCTATGCTTTATACATACAAAGTCTAAGCTGTTTTTTTTTTTTTTCCCCTCTGCAAGAACCAATTTTGTACCCTTGGGAGTGGTGTTGCCCCAGTTGAGAATGCATGGTCTATTGTATTAAAACATTTTTTTCCTCCTATGAACATGTATTTTTTATGTTGTTGAAATATAACTACATGTATTGATTTCAAACCTTTCTTAATGCAGAGCCATCCACAAATTTGAAGTAGAATATGCTATGAAGAAGGTTGTTGGAACAGATAATAATAAACTACTGGATGGTTTATTAGTCCTTTTTAAATTAATAAATACTGGCTCACTATGAATATGAATTTTTTTAAAATTAAAAAAATGCTTTTTTTATAAACACACACAAACATAAAAGTTACCATTTTAACCATTTTTAAGTGTATAATTCAGTGGTGTTACATGTCCTCACATTACTATGCAACCAATCTCCAGAGCTTTTTTACCTTGCAAAACTGAGATTCTATTTTTATTAAACAATAACTCCCCATTCCTTACTCTCCGTAGCCCCTGGCAACCTCCATTATGTTTCTATGAGTCTGGTTACTCTCGAGACCCCCATATTTGTCTTTCTGTGGCTGGCTGCTTTCATTCAGGATATGGTCTCAGTTTCATCCATATTGTTGCATGCGTTAATATTTCCTGTATTTTGAAGGATGAATACTATTCCATTGTATGTATAGACCACAGTTTGTTTATCCATCCATCTAATTTAATTGTGGATCTATTCCTGTGAGGATGCAAGGTGCCACCTCCACCCACCACCCTTGCTCTGCCTCAGCTGCCCAGCAACCTCGTTGATACATAGACTGGGTGTTTTTTTTTAATTTTTTATTGTTATGTTAATCACCATACATTACATCATTAGTTTTTGATGTAGTGTTCCATGATTCATTGTTTGTGTATAACACCCAGTGCTCCATGCAGGACGTGCCCTCTTTAATACCCATCACCAGGCTAACCCATCTTCCCACCCCCCTCCCCTCTAGAACCCTCAGTTTGTTTTTCAGGGTCCGTCTTCTCTCATGGTTCGTCTCCCCCTCCGATTTCCTCCCCTTCATTCTTCCCCTCCTGCTATCTTCTTCTTCTTCTTTTTTTTTTCTTAACATATATTGCATTATTTGTTTCAGAGGTACAGATCTGAGATTTAACAGTCTTGCACAATTCACAGCGCTCACCATAGAACATACCCTCCCTAGTGTCTATCACTAGACTGGGTATTTTTTAATTCACTGGGTATTTGGTTTTGGTGGGAGACTGTTGGCTCATTCCCAATTAACAGGTTTCTCTCTTTCTCATGGTATAATGTGCAGAGCTATTGCTTGAAATTTTTATCCAGTTTCATCAGTCTGAAGTTAGTGGAAATCTTGTAGCTTCTGGTACTACCTTGACTTTCATTTCTTGTTTTCATTGCTCTTCCCAAGTTTTGTTTCCTCTGTTTCTTCAGAGGTACTCTATTAAGAGGTAGGAAAGGCTATGTCATAGGCTGCTACTTCACCACTATTTTCAACTAGAAATACTTATGACTTATGATTTTAAAATCAAAAAACTTTATTTAAATTTTTATTTAATATTATATTTATTATAATATTATCATAATCTATAAGCATGTCTATGAAGCATGGATGTAGAAAGTGTACATGAACAAGTCTTGTGAAATACTCAATACTCAAAATGTTGGTTTAAAAACAAGTATGGTTTGGGGCGCCTGGGTGGCTCAGTCGTTATGCATCTGCCTTCGGCTCAGGTCATGATCCCAGGGTCCTGGGATCAAGCCCCACATCGGGATCCCTGCTCGGCGGGAAGCCTGCTTCTCCCTCTCCCACTCCCCCTGCTTGTGTTCCCTCTCTCGCTATGTCTCTCTCTGTCAAATACATAAATAAAATCTTTAACAAAAAAAATAAAAATGAGTATGGTTTTAATATATGGTTTAATTTAACTATTTAGAATGCTAATGGTGAATTAAGTGATAAATATACCAAAGTTGGCAGAATTTGAAACACAGGTGCTCCAAATAGGAATTAAAATTTGTGAGATACTCATATGCATTCCTTTATGTTTAAGAGTCAGAAATAGAGTACCACAAAATGTGAGAAATCATGCAGCACATTTGCCTGATGCCGAGGAGTAATCAGTAAATGTTTTCTTGCCCTTGGTTCCCTGTTCCCATTGTGCTCTCTTCCTTTCTTCATCCCTGCTTTCTATTTCATTTTGGGCTGAGATTGAAGACACAAGCACAGAACTGAACAGCATATAATGATGTCTTTGTTAATGGGAGACAGCCATGGTGTCAACTCTAACTAAATGTTGAGTGTCACAGAGGAATAATGTTTAATTTCTGTGTACACATACATATACACACACACACACACATATACACATACCTACATATATACATACAGATATGGATATATATACATATACATATTATATATATATACACATACATATTATATATATATATATATACACACATGTATATATGTTGGATACAATGTCAGTGATTTCAAAAGAGGAGAAGAATATAAATTATATATCATGTTTCATTATTAATACGAGGGTGATGGAGTGGAACAGTATTTTGCTGCTCCTTTTCCATTTTGATCATTTCTCTGTGTACCTTAACTTTAAAAATATAATTATTAAATCCAGTTTTGATATTTGAAAAAAATACTTTGAAAGTAGTTACTTCAAGCTATATAGTTTGACTACTGCTCTTTATACACCCTGGGTGGCTAAAGCTTTAAACACCTCAGGTGTCTTGAAGAATGATCAATGGACCATTAAGCAGCTATATCATGCCATAAAGCTATATTCCTGGCAGCAGGTGACCCATGTCATCATGTTCTTCCTTGCCCGTCTTCTAAAATAACAGTCCGACAGCTTTATGTACCCACGTGTAGCCTGGTAATGCGATCCCAGGCATGGTGCAGGGATCATGTTCAGCTCAGATATGTTGACCTATAGTCAAACAATGGATAGTATGTCAGTCACAGGATTCACTTCCAATACAGAACTTTGTTCTAAACTATAACACACTTTGGTATATGTCACTTTTGTGAAAATCTTCAGCTGAAATCATAATTTTAGGAAAAGATATGGGTAAATGTATTTTTGAACCCTTTCTGTTTTTCTTCTCCTAATGTGTGTACTCCAGTCAGCTGCCAGTCAAATTCATGGAATTCACTTCATGCGTATCTTTGCGAATGCTTTATGATCATGGGAGTCAAATGAAAAAGGTGGCAAACAAAGCAAAGGAGAATGACAACTAAGGAATGACAACTAAGGACAGCATGGTAGGTGAATGGAGTGATGCACAATTCGTTGCTTTGAAAGATGGGAAAGATACAGAGAGGTCAAATAGAAAGGTTAGGTTATGCTGGGCAAAAGAGTTTAGGCTTGGTGTGGAAGACAAGATTCTTGAGAAGAGTAGAAACTTGACAAAAAGTAGTATTTTGGAAAGGTATATACAGCAGTGGGCCACAGGAGAGCCTAAAGCAGGGGATGGTCAGAGATGAGAGAACATAACGGTATTTATCTACAGGTCATGACATGAGAGCCATAGAGGACAGAAGGAAGGTGTCACCTAGAAAGACAGAAAAAGGCAAATTTGAGAAGAATTATGTAAAGAATCATTAGAATATGGATTTGGCATGTAAATGGCTAAGTGAATGGATAGAGGGAGAAGTCTACAAATTAGATGTACTAGAATGCATATCTCTAAATCTTTCTCCTTAAATTATATTTTGATATAACAGGAAATATACATATATAATATAAAGTAAGTCATATTTTCAAGTACAGGGCAGTGACATCTAGATGGTTACAGAAAATAGGTTAATAATTGAGGGAAAAAGGAGGCAATTGAGATTGGAAATGTTGAAAAGAGATAATGACTGGAGAGCAGAAGTAGATCCCCCTCTCCCTCAAATAGCCTTGAGATAATATAAAGAAAGCGCCAAGTACACAGAGGCTTTGACACCATATCCTTATGTCCTTGGGCATGAAGAGAACCATCTGACCTGGAGGCAGGTCAGAAGTTTCTGGTAAGTTCTTACCTGGCTTAGAGTTTTCATGGCAGATCTAAGTCTCTATAACCCTGCACTGCTGGAGAGATGGCTAGAGAAATGCCACAATGAGGTCTTACTATAAGTGCACACATTTATTGTTTCCTGTGCCAGGCACTCTTCCAAGGCTTTTGTATGATTTCATTTGTTCACCATGATACTTCTATGAAGCAAGTATTCTTCTTTCCCCCATTTTGTAGGTAAGGAATCTGAGACCCAGTGAAATTAAGTAACTTGATTTGTGTTACCTAGCTGATGAATGTTAGATCAGAACTAAAACTCTGACAGTCTGACTTCCAGATCTCTAGAAGGTTAACCACTGCCTATCTAATGGTACACACATGGAAATGTCCTTAATCATCCTGAGTTAAATGAGAAAATGAAGCAAAGCTTTTTCTACAACTTGTATCCAAGAAACACTGGGGGCGCCTGCCTGGTTCAGTCAGAAGAGCATGTGACTCTTGGTCTTGGGGTTTCGAGTTCAAGCCCCACACTGGGTGTAGACATTACTTAAATAAATAAAACTTAAAAATTACCACTGAATTCCTGCCCTCCCCCCATGAAAATCCGAGTATGGGAGTCAGTGAAATACAATTGTTTGAATTCACACTTGTGTTTGATAATACTGACATTTGCCCTTATGTTTGTTCCCACAATCTGTTGTACTTACTTCCCCTGGCTCAACTACTTCCATCTATGGGCCTTGGTTTCTCCATACCCTGGGACTGATTACTGTGTTCCAAAGAAGCAGATGTACAAAACATCCTGGTTAAGGCATAAGGCATCATTAGCATGTTGTGACTAGAGTTCTCATCTTGCAGCCTCTAGACCCCCTTCCCAACTTTCTGATATTCCTGTTTCTAGGTAGACTCAATTCTGGATACTCTAAGTGTAGTATATGGACTGTCAGCATTGGCATTCCCTGGGAACTTGTAAGAAATGCGGAATTTCAGATCCTGCCCCAGGACTATTAAATCAGAATCTGCATTTTTAAAAAAGATTATTTATTTATTTATTTGATAGAGAGAAAGAGAGAGAGCTAGAGAGAGAGAGAGAGAGAGAGAGCATGAGTGGGGTGGAGGGGTAGAAGGAGAGAGAGAAGCAGGGAGCCCGATGCAGGGCTCGATCCCAGGACCCTGGGATCTGACCTGAGCTGAAGGCAGACGCCTAACTGACTGAGCCACCCAAGCATCCCCAGATTCTGCATTTTTGATAAGATTCTCAGATAATATGTTTGCACATTCAAGTTCGAGAAGCACTGATCTAAATATTTTTTACTTCTCATTGCTGACATCTCTCTGTGTTACCTGATTTCAAACATAATTTCAGATCTATTGTGTAAACTTTGTTTCTGGCACTTGGAACCTATTGGTTTATAGATATCTACCTAGTTTCTCAAACACATCCCTGTCCAGACTTTTACAGCCCATGTGTTTCTCAACTTTTCCATTACTTGTTTCTTATTGCCTCTTCCTATTCCTACTCATTATCTTAGAACTAAAGGAATGACAATAATTATATTACTTAACTATTTCCTTATCAAAAATGGAGCAAAATGAAGATATACATAACCAAAGGAGTAATTAACCTATGTAGAAATTAATATTAACGATTTGGACCTAATACTTAGCTGTTTTTTATTATTGTGGCAACATGGGAAGTCAACAGAACCTCCCCACCCCCATTCTTGCCAAACCTGCAATACATGGTGTTACACATGAAAACAAACTTGATAGTAGTTCTTATTTTCTCATTACGTTAAGCAAATAGACAAATCATCCTTCATCAGTGTTTTGTGGCTAATGATTAATGAATGTCTTTGGTTGCCTTTCTCAGAAGCATAGAAGAGGTCAATTGGCTGTTTTCCTTGGCTGTTACTTCTAGGATTCCTATGGTGTGTGAGATATTTATTCAATTTAAGTATTAGTCATCCATGGGGATTTCCTGTGTAATAACTTTTAAAAGTACAATGTCAAAGAAGAACATAGAGGAATATTGATAGACATCCACCCACACCCTTTTCCCTGCAGAGTGTGCTTTGCAGGCACCGCCATGAGCCCTTTTTGAAGATCCAGCAACAGGTAGGGTCCAGAAAAAGAAAACTTTTCCTTGGTAGAGTCACAAAAAATGTTTTACCTGTTAAGTTTAGAAAACTGCACAAGGCTAGGTATAGAGAAAAGTCAAAATGCATGGTAATTTTTAAATTACAAATTAGCAATTTGAAAATGAAATGATAGAATCTTGGGGAATAAGGAATTATTCATTTATGCCTTAATGATGACATTCGTGTAATTGATGCTATTGTATTCCCTTAGTTATTTTTCACAGGCGTGCATTGAAGAATGAATGCAAAGACCCTATCAAAGGACTTCCTCCTGTGTTGTTATTCTTACTGACGCTGCAAAAATGAGGCATTTGGAAAGATTCAGCTCTCCCAACAAGAGTTTGCAGCTGGAGAACAGTAGCACACAGAATAAAACTTCCATGAATCTCTCGGGACACTTGGAAACATTTTGGAAATAGCCTTTATCCCGAGTTGATCTCCAAAGGCAAGTAATTACAACAAGAAACACATGCTCATTTTTCTAAGTGATTGAATTCAAGCTTTTTTTTTTTTACTGATATTTTTGAACTGTAAGTCTGTGTCATCACAAAGCAAGCAAAGAGCTCTAGTATATATATTCATGATTTCATTACGGTTGTCTTCACCACCTCTAATGATTCCTAGAGTGAAGTTATTTTGTGGCAATCCATATGGAATTTTGCACACTGATTGGCTATTCACTGAGATGCAGAGACATAGCTAGATTGTGCTGGGTGGATCTGCTACTGAGGCAAAAATCGATTTCATGGACGACATGAGGGCTAGAGAAATTTTAAAAAGTGTGGTTAAAGAGATTTCCTACTTTACAGTCTCAGAATATAAAAGTACCAGGGGAAAAGGTAGTTTTTCACATTGAATAATTTTAAAATATCATAAAATAAGAGCATGTTTAGAAGGAAAGCGTTGTCAAGGTGTTTCATTTGGTAGTACCGTGTATTGAACAGATATAAGATGATAACAGTGCTTTCCTTGGCATAATTCCTTTCTCTACTGGTTCAGATATTACTTGATATATGCTGAGATCCTTTATTCACATACTTTTTGTGTTGTTATACACCAACCTATTTAAATTCAACCCATTTTTCAAGGAATAGCACTGTGTATTATATTTCTCTGTGATTATGCTCTTTCATGAGATCAATCCTGTCTGAGTCAGTCTCTGAGTAAGCATAAGATATTGCATTTTTTTGAGTTGGAAGTCACCACAGGTCCAGCCTAAATCAAAACACTCATTTTAGAGTTGAAAGAAGTCCCAACAGATTACATAACCCATTGCCCAGCTGGGACCAAGATTTTTGTCTGCATCACCGTTAATGCTCTTTATAACTATTAATGCTATATTACTTAGTGCTTAGATAAATACTACTTTGCATTTGTCAGTTTTAAAATGTGCTTTTAGGGACACCTGGATGGCTCAGTTGGTTAAGCATCTGCCTTCAGCTCAGGTCATGATCTCAGGGTCCTGGGATTGAGTCCTGCATCAGGCTCTTTGCTCAGCGGGGAGCCTGCTTCTCCCTCTGCCTGCCTGCCCCCCCCTTCATTCTCTGATAAATAGATAACTAAATAAAGTCTTTTAAAAATGTGGTTGATATTCTCTTCCAAACTATAGCTTCTTGAAGATAGGAGTATGGTCTCCCTTGATACATGCACAAAGATCGGCACAGTGGTTACTATACAGTACAGTTGATAATATCTGCAATAAGAGAAGTCTTGTATATTAGTTAGCAATTGCTATAATAATTCTGTGTAACAAACTCCTCCAAAACTCAGTGGCTTATAACAACAGTCATACATGGGTTACCTATATTTGGGTTGGTTGCAGATTGGCTGATTTAGATTTTGATTGGCTGGCTCTGCTGCAAATTTGGGTCCATTTGGGCTTGGTGTCTGCCTGTGGGTGTGGTTCAGGTCTACTCCAAGCAGAGTAATTGTATAGTCCAAGCTGAATGGGAACTACCCAAGGGAAGCTCATCTTGTGTGATGGCTGAGGTGCAAGGGGCAAGTTCAATGGCCCTTATACATTTCCAACCTCATTTTGCATCACTGCTGCTAAGATCCCATTGGCACCCCAATGTTCATAGCAGCAATGTCCGCAATAGCCAAACTGTGGAAAGAGCCGAAATGCCCTTCAACAGATGAATGGATAAAGAAGATGTGGTCCATATATACAATGGGATATTACTCAGCCATCAGAAAGGATGAATACCCAACTTTTACAGCAACATGGATGGGACTGAAGGAGATTATGCTAAGTGAAATAAGTCAAGCAGAGAAAGTCAATTATCATATGGTTTCACTTATTTGTGGAACATAAGGAATAGCATGGAGGACATTAGGAGAAGGAAGGGAAAAATGAAGGGGGGGAAATCGGAGGGGGAGACGAACCATGAGAGACTATGTACTCTGAGAAACAAGCTGAAGGTTTTAGAGGGGAAGGGGGTTGGGGGGATGGGTTAGCCTGGTGATGGGTATTAAGTAGGGCATGTATTGCATGGAGCACTGGGTGTTACACAAAAACAATGAATCGTGGATCACTACAGTTTTTGAAGTGTTGTAACTGATGATGTATTGTATGGTGACTAACATAATAAAATAAAATAAAATAAAATAAATGATCCCATTGGTCAAAGCCAGCCATATCCCTGTGGCCAAAGTAAACACGTGAGAAGTTCTTTTGATCCACCATGAGGCTAAAATAAATCCCATGAATCAAAGGAAGAAAAGAATAACTGAATAGTAATCTACCACAATCATGATCCTGTATTCTGAAGTCATTCGCGCTGTTGCTCAGACTCTCTATACCCTTGAAAGTTTCTTTTTTTTTAAAGATTTTATTTATTTATTTGACAGAGAAAGACACAGCGAGAGAGGGAACACAAATGGGGAGTGGGAGAGGGAGAAGCAGACTCCCTGCTGAGCAGGGAGCCCGATGCGGGACTCGATCCCGGGACTCCAGGATCATGACCTGAGCCGAAGGCAGTCGCTTAACCGACTGAGCCACCCAGGCGCCCCCCCTTGAAAGTTTCTTAAGAAAGAAAAGAAAGAGTTGAAAGATGACACTACTGCCAGTTGTTAACCTTGTTCCTTGGGTGCTTCTAAAGTGCTCCTAGCGCCTAGACTTTGCTGCCCCAAATGATCCGGACAATACCTACTTTCCTTGTTCACACTGGCTTTCCCAAGTCTGAAAGTCAAAAGTCTGTTGGTTGCAAGTAATGAAAATCCGACAGAATTAACACAACAACCAAAAGAGATTTATTAGTAGAGCAACTGTATCAGTTTGCTAGGGCTAATGTGCTAGAAAGTACCGCAGACTGGGTGATGTAAACAATATAAATCTACCGTCTACAAGTCCAAGGTGTTGGCAAGATTAGTTCCTTTTGAGGGATAAAAGGAAGAAGTTGTACTTCCTTCTTTTTGTCTTACAGATGGTATCTTCAGTTTACATGGTCTTTTTCTCTTTCTTTCTCTCTCTTTCTTTCTTTTTTTCTTTCTTTTCTTTCTTTCTTTCTTTCTTTCTTTCTTTCTTTCTTTCTTTCTT
>NC_058404.1:21629606-21869530 GCF_002201575.2 Neomonachus schauinslandi
TCTTTCTTTCTTTCTTTCTTTCTTTCTTTCTTTCTTTCTTTCTTTCTCTTTCCTTCCTTATATCTACATCTGTAGATATACAGATACCAAATCAACCTGTTGAACACTGACCCTTTTTTCGAGTCCCACACTTTCATTTCCAGCTGTCTGTGGGACAGTTTGCATATGTTGTTCTCACTTCAGATGCAGTATTGCTAAAAATTATAATCATCATTCTTCTCCACAAGCTGGTTTCCTTTTTGAAATTCTGAATTCTCTCAATATTACTACCATCTTTCTGCATCTTAGCATCATCCTTCCTCCTTATCTTTTAATTGTCCCGCCCATACCTGCTGATCAAATCTGTTGCTTTGTTTTTCTTTGTGACCCTGTTCAAGATCATATCACTGGTAAATCCCTTGGTTTGAACTCCCCCAGTCCCTTCAGAGTGGTAACAGAGGGAGAATCCAAGGTTTTGGACATTAACTATCACTTAGACTGTGCCTAAAGACATCAGTCCTCGGAAATAAATTATTTCATCCCTCTTGCAAGGAGCTCCCCAATTCCCAGCCCCCAAATAACCAACCTCTCTCATTTTACCCTGGGGACCAAGTGCTTGTTAAAGCCAGTCTGGGAAGGCCTGCATACCATGATTTTAGCCACTCCTGAATTTGAAGCCTGGATCCACCATTCCAGAGTCAAACCCTGGTCCCCAATGGGGCCTAACAAGGAACCGAAATCCCTCTGTGAACCTAGAGAGGACCTCAAACTAGTCTTGAAGTGACAAGACACAGATAATGTTACTTTTCCTATATCTCATCAAAATCAGAATCCTTATTGCATTCCTTTGCCCTCCCTCTCTTTGCAGTTTGTGGGGATTTCACTAAAACATGCTCTATCTCTCACCTGACCCCTGGCTTTCCTTGCACTGTGCTTTGGGCCTTGCCTCCTAAATGCCCTAGCCCACTTTATATCTTCCAGAATAAAGGTCATCAAATTCCAAATGATAGAGGTCACATCAGGTCACATAGAGGTCAAATCAGACATCTAGGGTCCCCTTGATAGATCGGGAGGAGAAGAACTCTGACTGCTGCCCCGTCCAACTCCCCTGACCAGCAGTAAGTAGCTACAACCGGTCGTCACCTTTTTTCCTTAACAGCAGTTAAGGTTACCTCTTCAGAGAGGGGGGAATGATGAAGGATAGTTGGAAGGCAGGAAGGCAGGGACAAGGCCCTCCCCCCCACCAAGAGGAAGCCACCTCTAGAGAGATTTTACACCACCCTGGAAGGAGCCCTCCACCCTTTCCCATGTGACAAAAACCTGATTGGATGACAGGCTCAGGGAGGGTTAACCAGATTGAAACAGCCCTCTAACAAGCCCATAAAAAGCCTTAGACTTAGAAACTCCGGTGGCAAACCTCTTGGGTCCCCTCCGTCCTTGGGATCACTTTGCTATCAATCAATAAACCTTGCTTTGCTGCCCACTAAAAAAAAAAAAAAAAAAAAAAAAAAAAATCCTATCTCCCTTTCATTCACTCTACTTCCGGCTCTGTTCAAACATTGAGTCACTGCTCCCCTGCACCATGGTGCCCACCTCGTAACTGAGTTCCCTGCCTACAGATATTTTTCCCTAGACCAGTCTATTTCAGGTCAGATTGATCTTTTAAAAACCTTTTTAAAATAAAAATCTTAAAAAAGTATAAAATCTTTGACATGTTTCCTCTGTTCAAACACCTTCAATATCTCTCTATTACTAACAGAATATAGTCTAAGTTCTGGAATTGGCAACCAGAAATTTCTGTTATTTTAGTTTCCTCTCTAGCTTCTGTTCTTATACTTTACATTATTCAGGTAAAAAATGTGATTTAATACTGATTTTTCCTTTAGCCCCTTACAACAATGAGATATTTAATAATGATTTGCATCTTCTGAAAACATCTTGCTAAAATAAGATTTTATAAAAATGATTTGTATTTCTTGATTTTTAATCTTAAATACATTCTAGAGATTAAATTTTCAGTAATATTTTTAATTTATTAAATGTGAAAACTTACAGATTTATTTGAGTGAAGAGTCTATATACTTCACTGGCTTACTATTTTGGTACTATTTTAAGTAGAAGAAGTGATATGATGTGTTCTTCACTACCTGGTCAAACACTGACCTTTAAGTTGACCCAGACGACATGAGGATGTGATAACATAAGTCTTTCTCTAATGATTCTTTATTGAAATGAAGGCTTTCTAGAATAGATGTGTCCTGAGTCACATCTGTGTCAGAGTTCCCATTTACAAGGTGCATTCAGTGCACTCCATAATTTGTATAATTTTTATCTCTATTATTCTGTAACCCACATTCTCTCTGGTCCAGGAAA
This sequence comes from Neomonachus schauinslandi, assembly GCF_002201575.2. Lineage (NCBI taxonomy): Eukaryota > Metazoa > Chordata > Mammalia > Carnivora > Phocidae > Neomonachus > Neomonachus schauinslandi. Next base: position 21,631,959 of record NC_058404.1, read on the forward strand.
GCCTCACTGTCCCCACTTGCACAATGAAGTAAGGAAATTAAGGCCTTGTTGAGGTTGATGAGCATGGAAATAAAAAAGGCAAGTCAGATATGAGAATTATTTCATAAGAAAAATTGATAAAATTTATTACAGTTTGGTGATAGGGGATGAAATTCCAGGTTGCTTATGAGAATTGTAGTACTGCTGACCTAGAAACAGGGAATTAAGTGTCAGAGGTTGACTTAAAAAGAAAGATGATGAACTTAGATTTAAACATATTTAGTTGAAATGTGTGATCATAGAATGCCCAAGCACAGGGAAAGAATTTAAGATTTGAATGGTTAGGACTGTAACTGTCAATTAAAGGTTATAAGATTAGCAGCAATAATTAAAATCATGAGAGTAAATAAGATCATTCAAGAAGGGACTATAAAATAAGGAGAACAGAGGGCTGAGAACTTTCAAAAAAATTCCGTTGTTCCTCAATCTAGGTGCAGTATCTAATCAAATATATTCACTTATAACTTCATCTCTCTCTCATTGGTATTTTAACTACCTGTCTTGCCCTACTTTTTCAGTTTTTGCTAAAATCTCAAGTTAAAAGAATCTGCATCTCCTTGATTTCCATTAGCTTTTCTGGATTCTGACCATACCATTGACTTGAACTTTTACATTTCATTTCCTTCCCTGGTCTTAGTTTCTCATCTACTGTTCATGTTTGATACTGTGATAGTCTTACACTATGGGTAAGAAGAGAAAAAAAAAAAAAAAAAACAACTAGTGGAAGATGGGGAAGAGTGGCTATAAAAATTTGAGTACCAGAATTGTGAGGCATAATGGAAGTCAAGAGGGAAGGAAGAAGACAATTCAAAAACTCTTGAGGGCTTATATTATCAAATACAATATCTATGTCATAAGAATGTCAGCAAATTATAGGACCATCAGAGAGACTGCTATGGACTGAACTGTGTCCCTCCCAAATTCATATGTTGAAGCCTTAACCTTCAATGTCATGATATTTGGAGATGGGTCCTTTGGGAGATAATTAAGTTTATGTAAGGGCATGAGGATGAAGTCCTCATGATAGAATTAGTGCCCTTATAAGGAAAGACACTAGAGAGCTTGCTTCCTCCTCCTCTCCCTGTCACTCACAACACAGCAAGAAGACAGCCATCTATAGGCCAGGAAGAGCCCCACCAGAGAACCTAATTGGTCAGATCCTTGATTTTGGAATTCCCAGCCTCTAGAACCATGAGAAATATTGTTTAAGTCACCCAGTCTATGGTACTTTGTCAGCCTGGGCTGACTAATATAGGGACTTTCATTATTTCACTTAGGCTTCTTATCCAAAATCATACTTCAATGTTGATATTTCAACGTTCAATAAAAACTGACCAAGTGAAGCTCTCATGGCATTGTAATTTATCAATTTATCAATTATAATTTATCAGTTACTTTTGGCTTCTAAGATCAGAACTAGCAAAACTCAATATTAACTAGAAGATCTCTCATTAATTTCTGTTGTAGATGCTTTTGAGTAACTTGCAATGTAACATTCATGGTTTCATGGTAAACAAAAAAGATCTATTACATTTGACTTGTAAAAATTATGAAAGACCTTTTAAAAGATGCCTAGTCATGGAAAATGCACAAATCTAGTATGCCTCCATGGTCAATATGCCATAGATTAAGGATTTAGTTATTCCTGGATGGTTCAAGCAATGTAAATGTAGATTTTGTGCCTATTTTGTATCTTTCTAAAACCATGGTAGACTGCTGATCAGGTGTGTTCCAGCACTATTATTTTAAACGCATCCTTAGATACCTTATCCTTTTGCTACTCTGTTCTCTACCCTTCAAAACATAGTAAACTACATTCTCTTTTGAGCTGTTCTAGTAATAACTATCATTTCAGCTTAGCAGAGGCTCCTTAATACCCTAAAATCTGACAATCCTGTAATCCTTTAGCTTAATACCCACCTGTGAACTATCTGGAACTATTGCCTGCTGATAGTGGTATTGACCACTACCTTATGTCTGATTGCACAGATAATGTAAATTACTAACAAAATTCTCATATTCTCATATTTTGAGTTGTAGGGCCTTAAGTCCTGATATGAATTTTTTTTTCAATACAGGATTTTGCTGGAGCCTCATGTGCCCTTTTTGGATTTGGTTTTGATAATATATTATTGTCAAAGAAATTTCCACAAAGTTCAGGAACCCCATGGATTAAAGACGAAATGAGTTATATTATCACTTCATCCCGTCTTTTCTTTCCTGCTCATTCTCTATGGTACCATCATGGCTGTTAGAGCGGTTGAGACCTATGGGTTTCAGGGCATGAAGGAGTTTTTACCTAGGCGATCAACATCAGCTTTTAGCTTGTTTTCATTACATACCGCATAGGGATTAAAAGTGTTTTCTGACCCAAGGTCTATGGTCTCCTTTTAATCCCCAGTGATTTGTTCCATTTGGAAAAAGAGCTTCTGAATTTTATCAAGTAGTGTATAAAAAACTATAGAGTGATTCATGTTTTCGTGTGTGAGTGAAGACTTTTATACATACACACTAGGATGAAGTCAATGCTCCTTTTCTCAATAATAAGCAAAGCAAACAACAAAAAAAACCCACAATCTGAATCACTGCAAAAATGACTCAGGAGAATAACTCGATACTGGTACCAAGCCTTGTTTTAATATGCAGTGAAATGGGATGACTATAATTTTTCAAAGACAAAGGTAGGGCAACCTAATAACTTCCAGAGAACCTTGTCATGACCATTAGAAACTGATGTCCTAAACTGGAGAGTGAAGTTAATTCGCAAAGGATCACAGATGATCTGCAAGGTAAATCTTAGCAATTAGGCATTTGAGATTAATAGCCAAACTACCAACTTTTCTCAGAGGTCTCTTCTTGCCCCCCTTCTTGCCCTCCTTTTGACTTCCCTCCACCCATAGGCCTTTTGGTCTCTGTTTCAGTGTTTCTTCTTTCTTTCTATCCCTGTTGAAATACATATTGTATGGTTGTTCAGTTTAGAGTTTTATGCTTTTTTTAAAAAAGATTTATTTATTTATTTTAAGGACAAAGAGAAAGAGTGAGCACACAAGAGTGGGGAGGAGCAGAGGGAGAGGGAGAGAATCTCAAGCCGACTCCCTGCTGAGCTCGGATCTTGAGTGGGGCTGGATCCCACTACCCTGAGATCATGACCTGAGCCGAAACCAAGAGTCAGTTGCTCAACCAACTGAGCCACCCAGGTGCCCCATGCTCTTTTTTAGTTTAAAAGGTGAGTAAGACCTTTAATATTTCTCTTTCTGAAAAAAAAAATACCTTCACATTGAATTTAATTTTTTTCAGTAGAAGGAATAAACAGAAGGAGCAACACGTGTGAAATATAAAGCGATGAAAAGAAGTGGAAAAAAGAACAATGCAGAAGAAAATGAAGGAGGATGGGCGAAAGAAGAGACATGAAATGGGTATGAAATGGGACAGGCAGAAAGACAGGAGAGAAAGTTTAGGTGGTGTTGGGATGATGGGAAAAATGGGTTAATGAGATTGGAGGAGGGTCAGGTTCAAATTTGGCATATTTGGTTTAACAACATAGACCCAACTTGTAATTCTTTCTAATTTACCACTTTTTACATTCTCTCAAATTCTTTAAAATGCAGTGTTGGATAGAAGAAGCACCTTTAAATGAGGCTCTTAATTACTTACACTGTTGGTTGTTTAAACTGTTAATGCTGAGAAGGGTTAGGACAAAAAGTAAAATTTTTCTCCCAGTATAATTCACGCATGCTTAAGTCAGAGTACAGAAAACAGAACTCTTGACGTTTGATAACCAAGTGGAGTTTCTACAATGCAAGTATCATTTTATTGCCTTCCTTACACCAAAAAAAACTCTTCTTTTGATAAGAAGTATTAACATTTTCAATAGTATGCCTACTTTTTGTAAAACCTCTATTTCCAAACAACTTTAGTTTGGACACACATACAATATGACATCTTTTGATATGAAAATGCCCATACAGTCCTCACTCACACTCATTAACATATCCATCATTGCTGAAAGTTTCCTTCAGCTCTTTGGTAATTCCCCACCATGTTTCTTTTCTTCCATGCTCCCACTATATCTGAGGCCACCCTGGTCACTATATATGAGTTTGCCTTTCCTAGAATTGTATGTATACAGAAACAAACAATATGTACTCCCTTTTATCTAATTTCTTTCCCTCAGCTTCATTATTCTGAGAGACATCCCTGTCATAGTGTGTATCAATAGTTCATTCCTTTTTATGGCTAAGTACTATCTCACCATCTGAACATACCATAGTTTATCTATTTGCTTGTTGATGGACATGTGGGTGGTTTCTAGTTTTGGCTATTGCAAATAGAAATTCTATGAACATTTGTGTACAAGTTTCTATGTGAACATATGTCTTTCTTTTTGTTGGGTAAATATCTAGGAATAGAATGACTAGATCATATGGGAGATTTCTTTTTAAAGAAAGTCCCAAGTTTTGCAAAGTGGTCAATCATCTAAATTCTCACCAGCAGTGAATTAGAAGTCTCATTTGCACTGATATTTTGATCTCCTATTTCAAGCCATAACTAATTCTAGGACACCTTTTAATCTAGCAAACCACTTTGCAACCACTTTGCAATGTTCAATTAGGTTTGTTAAAGTAACTTTTGCTCATTTTCTCAAGTCTCTATAATTTTTGAGAACCCTGGAAAAATTTATGCCAAATTTGAATGCCATTACAATTTCAGGAAGTAAATTATACACCTAAATTAAAATTTTAAGGAATCTTTGTTTAAAGAAAGACCAGAGAAATACTCATTGATATCTGATGGATAGGAAAGATGATGACTATTTAGGTTTGATAGACACATTTTATCAGATACTACTAGGAAACCAATGGCTGTGCTAGTTTGGGAACCAAGATTAGCATTCTCCCAATCATTTACATTTTGTGTTGCTCTAAATTTATCAGGTTTTGTTTGGTCAGATAGCAAAAATTAGGACTGACTACTTCCAAAAGAATCTTCTCTGCTTCTCACTAGGTAGAATTATCCTAAATTAAAAATATGATACCCATGAGATACATATGAGTCCTGCAGGCTCAGTGATAACCTCAGATATATTTGGGAGAAGGTATTTATGATTCTGATTTAGATAAGATCAGGTTAGAATTGGATATAGAGAGGATATACCCAACATTCTTAGCAGTGGGATCAGCACTGTTTTGTTTAATCAATCACAAGACCCATTCATATTTGAGAACCTCCACATCAGAATTTAAATATTTTGGTTTTTCCTCTCTTTCCTTCTCTCCCATTCAATTATTTGTCGTAAGTCAAGGATTGCATCAATTCCATCCCAAACCTGTATTAATACTGTTTTACTAAGGATCTTTAGACATTTCTTAAGGTTTTTTCCTTCCTTAATAGTTAGTTTTTTTAGCCAGAAAGTACTTCCTAAGCAAAACAAAGTCTCCTGGACCATCCCATGTGAGACACTGAAGTGACTGACTTGCTAAAACAGAGTTTGTTTAGAGTAATTATCAAAGGACATTCTCATTTAGAGTATGAGCCATTCAGTAGATACAGGTATTCTTAAGAAGTTTCCTATTTCCACCTTGGTAGTTTTTCCTGGAGTATAGAAATATCTAGACTAAATAGGATGGAACTTATGGAGTTATGAAGACTTGGTATTTATTAAAGATTAAAATTGTCCCTTAGTCTAATTTATTGCTTTTGAATCATAGAAGGGAGCACGCCCAGAGGTAAGCTTTGGGGCATTTAAATAGTGCTTGTATTAGATTTTCCCTTATTCATTTAAAACATTGGCATCAATATCACAGGCTTTCTGTTCATATCCGTCTCTGACATCATCCTGCCTGGCTTTAGCATACACATGGAAGGAACAGCTAAGAGCGTGACCTTTCAACTTAGGGCACTTCTCATCTTCAGTCACCATCTCTTCCTCAATATCTGAGCCACAGGCTCCCATGAACATACCACTGGCCCTAGGTAGGAGCATAAACAGCTTCACCTACAACTCATTAATTCAAATATACTACTCTAACATCACAATCTCCTTTCTCCCCTGTGAGCTTACCACTCTGATCACTCTGACCTCATTTGCACCTTCAATCCATGGATTGTCTGTTTTCTTCCAATTCATTGACCCCTGCCTTTCTTCTCTTTCTGCCATCTTACACACATTAAATTCTCCTCCACATGTAACATTTTGTTTCACCTATCTGGAAAAACCCCATTGAAGATGAACCTGGTACACATATTTTCTGCATCTTCATCTGAATCATAGAGCACTCTCGGAGAATGCCATACGTTACTGGTTTCACAGCCCATTTTTGGCAATGACTTCAAATGGACTCTCAACGCTGCATGCCATTTTCTTAGGTCAACATGCTTCTGCACTACATGGCGGAGGGACTGATCTTAAGTGGAAAGAGAAATGGCTTCTTTGTTATAATGGGAGGCACTATCCTAGGATGGGTGAAGCAATAGATATTTTTGTAAGTTGACAAAGTGAAGATTAAATCAAAATGGCTTCTTATTTTTTTTAGAAGGATAACCATCCCATAATTAAGGGACAAACATTAGCTAAACCACAGATTATTTTATATGTCAGATTAGTCTTTTCTGCAAAGAAAGATTATTGACATTGTTTTCTATCTGTCTGTTATAAATTGTTCTCCATAACAGGTTAATTGAGAAATTTTTGTTTAAGTTTTTATCATAAATATTTGTTGAAGCATGTAGTTTCATGTCTCAAAGCAGTATTTTGACAAATGAGGAATAGCAATAGCAGATACAGTAAGCTGGAAAATTGAAGTTTTGAGCTCTTTCCTTCCAATTCATCTTTCAACTGATAGTCCTAAAACATCATTTTGATCATATCACTTCTCTTCTATAAATACACCATGGGTCCCATGGCCTGCTATATCATGTTTCAAAACAATGAAACATGGTTGTTGAAGCCATCCATATTTGATCCCACTCAACCTATTCAACATTATATTTTTCCATATGTAACCTTATTCTAAATGCTTCTGGTCCGGTCCATTACCTGTCCCCTAATTATCTCCCACTATGTCTCTCTCTTTATGAATCTATACTAGCCAGCTTGACTTGGGAGCTGAGCAGCAACAAACAGGTAGTAATAGGTAGAGAGGGAATTTTCCCATCCAAAACCAGCTAATTCATAATCATGAGGTAGAATCAGCCCATGACCTTAAACATAACATCTGGGAAGATGAATGTGGATATGGTAAAGAAGAGAACATGGTTTGGGAACCTGGGTGGCTCAGTTGGTTAAGCCCCTGTCTTCAGCTCAAGGTATGATCTCAGGGTCCTGGGATCGAACCCTCAGTAGGGAGCTTCTCCCTCTCCCTCTGCCTGCCGCTCCCCCTACTTGTGCTCTCTCACTCTGTCAAATAAATAAATAAAATCTTAAAAAAAAGAAGAGAGAGAACATGGTTATACTAGGAAAGAGTTTCCAGAGCTGAATTCCAGGGAGGTCATTAAGATTGGACATAATAATAATTTAAGCTATTAATCATCACATATTTTGTTCTGTGGTCATTCCCTTTGGGCTAGAGGTAATGATTCTCAGGTCAGCCTGAAGGAAAAAGTTACCAAATTCTCAACCCTTAAATTGAAAATGTCATGGTCTATTTCTCAGTTGTAATAGAGAAAATAGAGAAAAGTTTGAAAGTGAGCCGCTTATATCCACACCTCCCTAACCTATCTTCCATTCCTTCACTCCTACCCACAGACTCAAAAAAACAAAACAAACCAAAACAACAACACAAACAAACAAAACAGCTTTCAAGCTAAAGTGGAGCTGTGCTGGTAATGAGACAAGAAGGGTTAGAAGTGAGCCTGGGTGCTCAGCACCATTTATTCTACTCCCCTGGGAGAAGATTTTGTAAGGAGTAACATGATGAAAATTTGGTTTGCAGATCCCATTCTTGTCTGCCATTAACAGCCTACAGAGATGATGGGGAGAGGTGTTAGCAGTAGACTGTCCCCTGACAAGCCCAGCTCTTCCAAGGACACCAGAAAAGTGTGGCAGAATCATTGAATTATGTACTGTCTTCAAGAAGGACATGGAAGTGCTGATGAGGGGCTGGTGAATCCCAAGAGGTCCAGAATTCAGGGAGAGAAGACTGTAAAAGACCTGATATTGCTTGGTGACTAGACACTGTGGCCAAAGTGCAGATACCTCTGAAGAGGCTTGTCAGTGATGGGGACTGAAATGGTAGAGATTGGCATACAACAAGGCAATTATATTTAGGGTGGAATGTCAGCATGGGATTGGTACTGAGCAACCATAAGAAGGAGAGAAACCCTTCCCACAGCCCTACAGCTGTTGTACAAATCAGTAGGAGATTAGAATGAACTCTAGCAAGGTAAGGAGAATATCAGTTCTATCTTTGAAACTAACAATTATCACCCTTCACTGACTGAAAAATCCTGAATCTGGATTGAGTGTACCTGAAATTAACCAGATAAAGTTTCTGACTTCCCAGTGGAAAGTTAGGATAAGGATACTTTTCAGTTATAATATAACTGAAAAAAATTTGCATTTTGGTACATATCAGTTTTATAGGCTGTCGTGTATATGAAATGCATTCTAGTTCCAACCAGAAGCCTCAACTTTATTGAAACATTAGGGAAGTGTGGGCTTAGCTGTAAAAATTTGTAGCATGACAGATTTTGTTGAAATGTGTCTTCCTCACCTGGCTCTGGTTTTCTGACAAGGGCCATACACACGGTGGCTTTCACCTCAGGGTTCCCTAAAGGCAACACTGGGCGCTGACCTGAAGCTCCCTCTCCTTTGTTTTTCTAAATCTTACTCTCAGTGTGTCTTTCCTCTGTCCTAAGACCTCCCGTCTCTTGTTCAACATATCCTTAATGAATTCACTTTCTCTACACCTACTTCATTTTTAGTCTTCGCCTATGTTTTCTAAACGTATTAATGAATATCAATATGGAGTAGGACCAGAAAAATACAAGGTGATACAACAGATTTAGATTCAGTCTCTCAGGGAAGGTTTGATGAGTGGATATGAGCTATCTTAATAAAATGTAAGAAGTGATCTATTAGTGGGCGCCTGGGTGGCTCAGTTGGTTAAGCGACTGTCTTCGGCTCAGGTCATGATCCTGGAGTCCCTGGATCGAGTCCCGCATCGGGCTCGCTGCTCGGCGGGGAGTCTGCTTCTCCCTCTGACCCTCCCCCCTCTCATGTACTCGCTCTCTCTCATTCTCTCTCTTTCAAATAAATAAATAAATCCTTAAAAAAAAAAAGTGATCTATTAGCATTATTGTCCAAGTGTGTAGTAATAGAGAAGATCACATGTATAATTCTGCCTAGTTAAATCATAGAAGATTTTCACAAAAGGTAAAATTTTAGCTGGTTATAGATGGCTGAGTAGAATTTCCAGGTCAATGAAAATGGAAAGGACATTCAAACAGTATTGCAAGTTATAAAATGTATTTTAAAAAGTATAAAAGTTAGTAAGGCTATTATTAATTTTTTAATGTCAAAGAAGGAATATAACTTGTGATTTTAAGTATAAACCAACAAAGCGAGAAAACAACAAAGAAACTATGGAAAAACATTTAGGAGCACAGTGGAGCATTGGCGGTAGGATGACTGGATAGATTTGAGGGGACAAATCAAAGAAAAGTCAGAGATGGAAAAGAGCTGAACCATTGGTGGGGAGAGTGATAGAACCTAGCTAGGCCTGGGAGTTCTAGAGTAAAGGAGACCTGGGTCTTGTTTCCCAGGCAGAAACCATGAAGTTGATAAGGTCCAATTATTTCCTACCCTTTTGTAGTATGGTGTCAATACAGTAGGAATGATAGACAGCCTTGTTTAGATAGAGTGGCTATGACTAGGCAGCATATTTCCCACAGTCCCTGTAGACAGTCCTAGACAGTCCCAGGGTGACTTTTCCTATGCTTTTGCAAATGGTATGGGCATTATGGTAGAGAGAGAGCTGAGGAATTGAAAAGGGCTTATTATTTAAGATTATGGTAATGGAAGACTACAGCCAGAAGTAGATGGGCTGAAGGACTGATACCACATGGGGATGGGGTCATCTCCATGGAGGTCAGCAAAGAAGACTGAAAATTGTCAGTATGATGCCAGGCAACTGATGGCCAAACATCTCCCCTAGATTCATATTGAACCCCTAAATAGTGACCATAAAAATATATACTGTACTGAGGAGAAAGATTAGGTAGGAAAAATCCTGAACTAACTCTGTTTAACCACAGATGACTGAATTTAGCCAGAACTGGCTAAGCCTTTGTTTTCTACTATGTGGAAAAATGAGAATTTGAAAGAGAAATTGTTAGAGTAAGAAAAAAAAAAAAAACAACTACTTTTCTATAATGAATATGAGGCTTCAAAAGCAAACTCAATGTATATATTGCCAGAAACAGGTAAAGATCAATGTAAAAATAACTGACCTTTGGGAATAGGTCCAGAAGCATAATATTCACTGAACATAGTCAAACCTAGAGTTTGATTCATGAAAACCAGAGTTACTCAGAAGAGATCAAGGCATGTCTACTTTGTAAGACTGTCAGGTGTTAAAAGTTTTTATAGTGCTAGAATAGTCCATTAGACCTTGAACAGACAGGGGGGACTTCTGTTGCATTTCAGTCTTCCTCCCATTGGTAATGGGCATGAGTGGGGCATGACATGGATATGATGGAATTGAACAAAATCTCAGCTAGGGGCACCTGGCTGGCTCATTTGGTAGCATGTACAACTCTTGAGCTCAGGATCATGAATTTGAGGCCCATGTTAGGTATAGAGATTACTTAAAAAAAAAAAGAAAAAAGGACAGCTACTTTAGCTAGAGGTAAAAGGAAATCAAGGGGCTTTTGGGTCAACTTTAGGTTCAGGATTCAAATACCACTCCTAGCTTCACCAGTAACTAATAGCTGCAGGAAAGTCTCTGTTTCCTCAGCTATAAAAGCTAAAGGGTTGATCCATGACGTTTCTTTAATTTTAAGTGTTTGGGAATGTTAGGTAGGAGGCAATGTATATAACAACAGACATAAAAGTATAAGCTTTACTTTTCAGTAATTAAAAATCATGAATGGGACTGCTTTTATTTTCCATTTTCCCTTTGGGGCTCTAAATAAACAAACATAGAAAAAGTCAGACATTTGGCATGCCTATATCCTTGACCTCTGGTCCACGGAACACTTAAAATTTAGAATACTTAGAAAAAAACCCCTCAAATTGAAAATAACCCTTAATTTTTTTTTTAATTTTATTTATTTGACAGAGAGACACAGCGAGAGAGGGAACATAAGCAGGGGGAGTGGGAAAGGGAGAAGCAGGCTTCCTGCCGAGCAGGGAGCCCGATGCAGGGCTCGATCCCAGGACCCTGGGATCATGACCTGGGCCGAAGGCAGACACTTAACGACTGAGCCACCCAGGCGCCCCAATAACCCTTAATTTATTTCAATGCCCACTCAGTGTGATTTCTCCGAGATGAGAAAACAGTTGGAGCATAGTGGTGATTGTTGGTTTTGTAGTTTTAGACAATCTGGAAGAGAGGAGGTTAGCACACAGTGTTCATTAAATGCGTAATTCCTTCCTTATGCTGAAAAACTTTCCCCTCTTATCTGCATCCTCAATACTCTCTGTACCTTTCTAACTTCCTCACTTAAGTGATGTACTAATGGGCTTAGCTCAATGTGGAATTCCTCTGGCAATGTAGATGGTAAACTATACAGAGAGTAAACTCAGGGGCCTATTGACTTTGATAACAAAGTTCGAAAAAGGAGACCCTTCTTGGTGCTTTGCAAGCAACTACCTATGTAAACACACACACTCAGGTGAATAGCACACTCATCAGAGGCCAGATGGATTAAATACCCTCTTAACTGTGGAAAAGAGGAGCAAATGAATGCAGAGGTGGACAAAATCTCAGAAATAAAAAAATGAGAGCAACCAGGAAGATAATGTTATATATAACTTCACTGTGGGGAGAACGTCACTTCTGTAAGTAGAATTTTTCTACCAGTGTGTTTTGATGACCAGTGCATACGGGGTTAGAAGAACATTTTGAAATTCATTTTCCTATCATCATTTACAAAATCATTCATTGTTGTGATGTTATTATTCAAAAACAATAACATGTAGTGCCAAATATTGTAAGAGAATCTATTCCGTAAGAGTACTGGATGCGCTCTTTCTTCCCTCCCCCTGACTCTACCCCTGGCCCCAGGTTAGGTGATCATAAGTATTTATAATAAGCAAATACCACTACTTAGAATTTCTGCAAATAACTCAACTGAGATTTAAACTGGATTATTTTAAAGGTCAATAGATATAAATAGTTCACAGAATGATAAATCCTTGAGATATGAAATCTTGTGCCATTTTCTTCTGAGAATTATTAACAGTTTAAAGTCAGGTGGAAATACAGAAAGTCACCAGCTCTTGGCAAAGGTCAAAAGATGGGGATCTCAAACTCCAATTCTCATTCTTCAAGAAACAGTGCCCTGGAACTTTACATTAGCGCTGAGAAAGTCTCAGTTGGTTTGGATAAGATTCCCCTATACAAACCTTTCAGCACCTCCCACACAAGTTTCCCTCTGCTCACTCCCATGAGCTTTGCTCTTCAAGCTTTGTTTAGAGAGAACCTTCCCTTTGGAATGCTTGCCAAGTGGCTGGAAGCTCTCGGCTTGAATGGCATGGTCTATCCTGGGAAAGGCCGTGTATCCGGGTTGCTCTTGTTTACCTCTACTGGGATCCAGATACAATCTCATCTACTTGTCTCATTGTTTCATCGGGAACATTCAAACCATTTCCCCACAGTGGCTCGTGGTGATCTTGTGAGTTGCTCAGAAGAGCTGTGGGCAGTTGGGTGGCTTTTCTTGACATGTCCTTGTTGAACAGGCTGGCTCGCCTTGCTCTGAGGTTAGAACACAAGGAAAGGCTGTGCTTGGATGTTAGCGGTGTCTCGGGGCGCCTTGTCCTACAGGCTGGTGCCCATAAAAAAGCAAATAGGCTTCTTCCATCTGTCACTGGAATGGAGATCGCGAACAGTGGTAGCATCATTGTTTAGGCCATATTTCCCTCCATAAATGTGAAAATTTCATATTGCAATTCTGATGAAGGGTATGTGAGACAAATATTATGTGCTAACGAACGTTATGTCGGCCCCCATTTTGGCTGTTGCTGTGGCAACCGGCAGTATGAGGCTGTAGCCTGAGGCCACCTTGCTTCAGCTGCATTGCTTATCTTTTCCTTTCTGCTTTCTGTTTGCTTCCCCATTCCACCCTTGCAAACTTTGACCAATGGGGATGGGAGGTAGGCGGTAAATACTCTTTTCTTTCACATCTTTGAGCAGATAATCCGAGGCACATTATACATAGTTCCTCGGAGAGTTCCCAGCTCTGGCTGCCAGATAAAATATAGGATTCCCAGTTAAATCTGAATGTCAAATAAGCAACAGATACTTTTTTTTTTTTTAAAGTAGAAGTATGTCCCAAACATTGCATTGCATGAGACATACTTCTACCAAAAAAAAAAAAAAAAGATTGTTGTTTATCTGACATTGAATTTCATCCGAGTGCTCCTATGTTTATTTTCTGAATCTGGCAACCTTATTTCCAATGGAATTGAGACCTAGTTGTCTGTAGCAGTACCCGGGGCAGCACCACACCCTGGGATCAGAGTTCCTTCCTTCCTTCCTTCCTTCCTTCCCAATCCCCCCTCGCCTTCCATCCTCAAAGAAATTACCCATATGCAAGCTTTTGTCTCAGGCTCTATTTTTCGCGAAAGTCAAGCGAATATATAAGGCTTAAAATGAAGCTCTGTGGCTGATAGCTCATTGGGTTGTAAATATATAGACTCTAGCCCACTGAGAATAACTGGGTTTATAATTACTTGTTATTTTCGGAGTAATCCACATGTCATTCAAAGTTCTTGTCTTTTGAAATCTGGATAAGACTGATTACAACTGCCAATGCTCTGTCAAAGACCAAAGCTGCCCTTTCCCCCACAGATATATGTACTTTCTGAGATGCTTATATCCTGTTGTAAACTCATGATTCTGTGAACTAGTTGGGTTTGTGGATCACCTCACCAACCTGCATATCCTGGTTTTTCCTGCCTACTGATCGCCCAGATGTACAAATCAGCTCTTCCCTCAATCCCCAACAGGGGATCAAAAGCCAACCTAACAAATAAAGTTACACAAAGAATAGATAAAAGCAGTAAACTTGATTGCATATTTGGGTTTCAAATCAAACATCATAAATCCTTTTTCTAAAAAGGTGCTTTGCCGTCACTGGGAATTGTTTCCTGGGCTTCTTTGTCCATTATAGTGCTTTGTACGGGTCTCCCAACGCCCCTCTTCTCCCTCCCTCCCCAGATCTTCTCTAAATGAATCCCAAGCCCTTAGCACAATGCCAGGCAAAGGGTAAATGCTTGGTAGGTATCTGTTGAGACTCTATAGATGAATGTAGTACTTTTTATGCACACATTCAACCCGAAACTTGAGTGATGTTTCTTCTTTCCAAAGCACTTATACTTAATTCTATTTTCTTGGAAGTTTTCATTATTGCTAACCACACTCCCCTCCCCAAATATATAATTAAGAATCATCGTAGGATGAGAAGGTAGTAAAAAACATAGAAGAAATCCACCATGTATCAACAGAATATTTCTTACAGCAGGTAATATTCAATAAGTTTATTATTTCTGGGCGCCTGGGTGGCTCAGTTGGTTAAGCGACGGCCTTCGGCTCAGGTCATGATCCCGGAGTCCCGGGATCGAGTCCCACATCAGGCTCCCTGCTCAGCGAGGAGCCTGCTTCTCCCTCTGACCCTCCCCCCTCTCATGTACTCTCTCTCCCTCTCTCTCATTCTCACTCTCTTAAATAAATAAATAAATCTTTAAAAAAATAAGTTTATTATTTCATTCAAAAACACTCATTAGAATAAATTCTGTGGATTTAGGTTAAGTAGACTTTTAGTAGAAAAATAGCTATTGAAGAAAACAGCAATGATTACATCTAAGTGCTGATAACTGGAAAAAAAAAGTATCAAGAGATATATTTTATGGTGGTTGGCCATTTATGAAACTCTTTATTTATGAGATTCTGTTATTTAAGAACCATATGTGAGGTCCAACTACTTGGTTCATAAGAGGGTTCTTTTTTTTAAGGAGAAAATTCTCTAAAAGTATATTATTTCATTCCTTCTAGTTTTTCCCCAGGCCTGATAGTTTTAAACTTTATTTCATTTAACTTACTCTTTTTTCTTGGGTTAATTCCTTTGTTCCTGGCTCTAAATTGACAGGCAAATAAATATTTTTTTTCCAGCTTTATTGAGACATAATTGACAAATAGAAATTCTATGTATTTAAGGTGTACAAACATGATAGTTTGATATATGTGTACATTTTGAAATGATTACCACAATTACATTAATTAACACATCTATCAACTCACATTGTTACCATTTTGAGGGTGTGTGGTGAGAATACTTAATATCTACTCTCAAAAAATTCCAAGAATACATACAGTATTATTAACTACAGCAGCTTGGTGTACCTTAGATCCCCAGAACTTACCATGAGGCCTACATAAAACATCTTACTGAATAATTCTTAATAATAAATCTATTTAAGTGATTTGGTGAGACAAACTGTAGACAAAAGTATTGGAAACCACAGGCAATCTGACATAAGGGTAAATTATCTCTAAAATTATGCCAACAGAAACTTATTTATTGCATCATGGTAAATGATAAAATGAACAATAATATTATAAAACAATATTAAATGTTTCTGCGTACGTCAGGCATGGTGCTAAGTGATTTACCTGCCTTCTGTCTCAATTGTCTTATGCAGAAGGTACTGGCATGACTTACATTTTATACATAAGCTAAGTATTTGATCTATGGCCCTACAATTAATAAGTGAAACAAACAGAAGTCAGATCGAGGTATAGTTGAACCCAGAGTCCAAATGCCACATTATCTGGGGAAAAGGGACAGGTCTGAACTAAATGGGTGGAGCAGATGGGAATGGTCAGGGTTAGGTGTCTTGGTAGTAGAATGAAGAATTTTTATAATTAGAAGTCAATATAAAATTTATTTCAGTTGCTCTTTTTTCTCCTCACTACATATTGATGAAGTTCTTTTTTATAAAATTTGAACAAAGTGGTCATAAATCTTGCCTTGTCATAAATCATGTTCTGTCACTGCTATACACACATGAAGGAAAACCTGAATCTTTTAACACAATTAATGTCCTGACTCCTGGTTTGAAGCTTAATTTCCTATTTCTGTTCACCCCTTTGGAATATCTGTGGTTAGTTTGGTGACTAAGCTGATGAACTACAGTTGCGGCTTTGATAATGATTCAATCTTAGTTTAGTTACATCAAAAAAAAAAAAAAAAATCCCCACTCCAAAACAAACCCCGCAGAACAAAGGCAAGTTAGGAGAAACACTATACGTTAGGAAAAGTCTTTGCATGTTATTGCTGAGATAAAGATAAAATAACTCTTTGGCATTGTTCTAATATAGGAGTCATTTTCTTTAGGTTCTTTGAACTCCAACTTCTTAAATATCTTTAATGTTTGTAGGCAAGAGATAATGCTCGTAGGTAAGAGACACATGGCAGCATTCTATTTCTGACTTCTCTTACTGTTTTTTTTTAAGCCCAAGAGAAAAACCCAAAGCTCTGTGTTAGAAGGATTCCGATACCTCTTCATGCACTGTGGAGATGACCGACTTGATATCCAATATATAACGAAATATTTTTCATCCTCTTGGAGTGACTATTCTCTTAAGCAAATGACACCTCCTATCAGCTCATTTCATGAGTATTAGACTTTTGTTTGCATGAATTCAGTTTTTCATATATTTTTTAAAGATTTTATTGATTTATTTGGCAGAGAGAGAGAGAGCATGAGTAGGGGGAGTGGGAGAGGGAGAAGCAGGCTTCCTGCTGAGCAGGGAGCCCGATGTGGGGCTCGATCCCAGGACCCTGGGATCATGACCTGAGCCGAAGGCAGACGCTTAACCAACAGACCCACCCAGGCACCCCAGTTTTTCAGATTTTGGAAGAGAAACCTTACTATGGATGGTGTACAAAGTTATTTTAAAATCTATGGTTTTATTTCATTATTCATTTATTTCATAAAATCAGCTTCCAATTACAAGTGTGTTGTAGGCGGAGCAACTCACAGGGTTACTGTTGATTCTGTCTGGTGCGGGTGATAGGCATGTGTAGCATGTTCTTTGTTCATGGCATTTTGCAAGAGACTGGGCCCAACGACTGCAACCAAGAATCAGTTATACCACCAGGAACTGAAAAACTTTCCAACTGCTGTGAATGAAGTTGGGAGTGACACAAATCTTGTTCGGAGAGCTTACTGTGTGGTGCTGGGGAATTAATCTTTGACTGTAAACCTTCTTCTCTTTCCTTAATCAGATAAACTGTCTGGCCTGAAACACAGGTCTTTTCTTTTCACAGACGGCTCTGTTTTCTCCCCAAAAGAGATTTTGTTCAACATAAGGGCAGAGTTCTGTCTAAGAGGAAAGCGTCTTAGACTTGTATAATTTTATTCCTCTTCTCACAGTGATGGGAAATAGAGAAAATTGCTATTAAATAGATGGTTTTAAAAATTTGTTTTAGGAAAATCTGAGGTGAGAAAATAATTCGCAACTTCCTGCTTTGGTCAAGTATAACTAGATTAATTTAGTTTTTAAAAAGGTATTTGTCTCACTAGTTTTTCAATACGAAATACAAACATAACATAAAACAAAAACAAATATGCCTTCACCATATCACTAATGGATAAAGTTTCATTGGTACAGGCAAGGCTCTTACTTTACAACATGACAATATATTTTTTATTTTATGTTTTTTACTTGGCAGTTAAAAATTTTTGACTTATTCACATCTCTTTACGTAGCTGAATATTTTTCATTCAAAAAGATATTTTAATGTAATGACATAATTTTTATTTTTTTCAGCCAATTGTTCACCAAGTGTTTGACAATTAAATCACTTTTTTTCTCCCCCCTTTATTCTCTCCCTTCCTTCTTTCCTCTTTATTGTTTTTAAACTGCTCTGGATGCTAGACATATAAATAAGCATATTTTTTATTATCACATCATAAGACACAGTTTTATGACTTTCCCGTGTCTTTTCTAATTGCTTTCTTAACAGATTACTCAATTTATTACATTTACTTTCAAATAATTTTTTTGTCTATGAAATATTTGTTTATAATAATATTTATAAAAAGGAAGATAGGTAAGGAAGAGAATTAGGTACCCACTGATGTTATAGACAGCTTCTAACATGAACTTCGATGATCCCCACCTCTTGGCAGTCCTAGTTTTGTGAATTCCCTTCCCCTGAGTAACTCTCTTCTAACTAATAGAATGTGGTAGCATTGAGGGGGTGTAACTTTTGTGATTAAGTAACAAAAGATTGGGACCTCTGTCTTGCTAGCAGACACTCTCTGTTACTGGTTTTAAAGAAGTAGGCTGCCATGTTGGAGAGGGTGCCATGAACTGAGGCTGCCATGAACTGAGCGTGGCCTCTGGCAACAGCCAGCAAGGAACCCAGTTGGACTGAACGCCAGTCCAACACCCCTCAAAGAAAGAGTTCTGACAACATCCATGGAAAGGAGCTTGATTTTTCCCAGTCAAGACCAGAGGAGACCAGGAGGCTTGGTTGATAATGTAGTTACCACCTGTGAGAGCCTGAAGCAGAGATCCCAGCTAGGCCGTGTCTGGATTCCTGACTCATAGAAATGGAAAGGTAATGAATGGGTGTTGTTTTAAGCTGCTAAATTTGGGAGTGATTGTGACTCAGCAATAGATAAACTGATACAATTGATAACAATTCATTGTTTTCTTTTCAAGTCTTTATTTGTAAGAAATAAATATAAATATATAGCCATATTAAAATTAGGATAATGTAAACATAGTTTTCCCCCCTGACTTTTTTCCATACATTTCTATGATACTAAATAAACCAACACAGGGGCACCTGGGTGGCTCAGTGTTAAGCGTCTGCCTTCGGCTCAGGTCATGATCCCAGGGTCCTGAGATCGGGTCCCGCATCAGGCTCCCTACTCAATGGGGAGCCTACTTCTCCCTCTCGCGCTGCCGCTCCCCCTGCTTGTATTCTCTCTCTGTGTCAACTAAATAAATAAAATCTTTAAAATAAATAAATAAACAAACCAACAGAACTAGATTTTTAATGGTGATATATATTCCATGATTGTATAAATACATTATAATTAATGAAATCATCCATGGTTAGACTTTTTAGTTTATTATTGATTTTATGATGCTAAATATTTCTGTGAAAAAAGATCTACATAAACATATTGCTTATCCATTACTTTTTTTTGGTATATGAATCTAAAAGTGAATTACTTCGATAAAAAGCTTTTTAAATTCTTATGAGTAATATTACCAAATCCCATCATTCTGTGAAGATTGCCTCAATTTTTTATTCCCACCAGGAATGTGTGAAAGAGTCATCCCCTTGTTATAGGTCAGCCAACACTGGGATTATAATTATTATTCTTACTTAACAACTTGATTGATAAATTTTACTTGTGTTAATTTCTAAAAATAATTGATCAAATTTTCAGTTTAATTAGCCATTTGGGTGTTCTATTTTTAGTAAAACTCTGGCTCATATTTTGGTGATTTTTACATTGTGGTATTTATCTCTTTCTTTACTGATTTTAAGAATCAGAAACAAACTGAGGGTTCTAGAGGGGAGGGGGTGGGGGGATGGGCTAGCCTGGTGATGGGTATTAAAGAGGGCACATACTGAATGGAGCACTGGGTGTTATATGCAAACAATGAATCATGGAACACTACATCAAAAACTAATGATGTAATGTTATGGTAATTAACATAACATAATAAAATAAAAAAAAGGAGTCATTCCATATTAATGATATCAGTTTATT
The DNA here is from genome assembly GCF_002201575.2 of Neomonachus schauinslandi. Taxonomy (NCBI): domain Eukaryota; kingdom Metazoa; phylum Chordata; class Mammalia; order Carnivora; family Phocidae; genus Neomonachus; species Neomonachus schauinslandi. The sequence goes on from NC_058404.1 coordinate 21,651,961, forward strand.
AGATAGTATGCAAATAGCTTTTCTCAATAATGTATTGTACTTTAAAAATCATTGCATTTTAAAAGAACATTTGTTTTGACCTTGATTCTAAAGCAAAAGTTACCAAATATATTCACATTTCTAGCAGAATTTCTCTCTCTCTGTCTCTCTCTCACCCACACACTTCATTGTTGACATTCCACCTAATAAAAATATCAATGTCAAACAGTCTTTACTAAACCTGTGTCCTATGTACAGCATCTTTTATTTATTTAAGCACTGTAGTATATATTTTCCCATTTGATCTTCACACGACAACCCTGTTTAGGTAGGTATAGAAGGTCTTATCATCCCAATTTTAGCAATGGTTTAAATATAAGTTCAGAAAATTTACTTAAAGCTAGAGTTTAGTTATTGGTAGAGTTGGACACAAACTCTTCTGACTTTACATCCAGTACTTTTCTCTTCTTGGTTGTTCTCCATACTGCATATCCAGTATTATTTTAGGTATTGATGGCTGTAGACAAAGGAGGGGAGGGAATTAATGCTTATAATGTGTTAGGTGGTTTATGTACATTAACTCGTTTAATCCTTACAACAATACTGTAAGTAATAATTTCCTTATTTTTATAGAAGAGGAACAGAAGTCTCAAAGATTGGCTCACCCAAAGTTATAAAATTAATAGAGGATTACCCAGCTCCTAGGCAGGTTGTATTTAAAGCCTATGATCTGCTCTTTTATAATTTGGAAGTGGTTTAGTGTAGGGAGCAAGTAGAATTTATTATAGAGCTGTTTTCTTTTAATACTTCTCTTTTCCCACCATCTTTGCCATTTCCTTCTTAGGACTCTTACGCATAAATGAGGTTTCACTGGGACTGAATTTTTTACCTGGTCAGCATCCAGTCTTTGGGTAAGGCTTATGTCAGGCGTTGCCACCACCAGGAAGCCTGTCTTGAACTTTTTTTGTCCTTACTCAGACAATAGGCATATCTCCATCATGGTACTCATCTCATTGTATTTCTATTTGTCTATTTAGATATCTATCTAACCACTTAAAAATGCGAATTTCTAAAGGTCTTGGAGGACTGCTTATGATTCATTTTGAATTCTGCTTGGCTACCGCAGTTCCTGGTTCATAGTGGGTGCTCCTTCAATGTCAAATGAATGAGTGAGGAAAAGGATGGAAGGGCAGGGATGCTCTGGACCACAGGGGGAGGCTGCTGGCTCATTGGTGCCTCTGTAGAGGACAGGAATCTTAGGTGCTTAGAACACACACAGTCTCAACATCTGCTTGTTTGGGAGTCCCATCAGAAAAGGTCAGAAAAAAAATCTTGTTTTAGCCTCCCTTCCACGGTGGGTATCTATTTGAAGCTTTTAAAATAAAGTTAAGAAGATTAAGATAAAACAGCAACTTAAATATGACATTTTAGATTAAATGACACTTCTGGGGATTCCATAGCATTCTAAAAAAAAAAAAAAAGGTGGAAAATCTGCCCTACAAATGATACACGTTTTAATTTTACTGTTTTTCTTGGATAAATTTGAAGTAGTCATATACTCCGTGCATGAGCATGGATATGTGTATACATACATACGATATTTACCATATAGCTTAATTATGGGGTATAGTGGTTCAAATACTGAATATAAATGGTAATTCTATCATTTTTCTTCAGTTTCTGCAAATAGAAATTGGAGGCAGTCATAATTATCATCATGTTCTATAGGACAGAATTTAAAAAACTTTTTCTGAAAAAAAATTAAAATACTAAAAATTAAAATATGAGGTACTAATTCTAAATACAATAAACAACTAAAATCCATTCATTTCTTTTATTTAGTAGTTTGCCTGTGACTCATTTTTAAATTAATATAGATGAGATGAAATGAGCATAGCACAGAGTAATCTTCTCTTTAGTGGGCTTGCTGATGAAAGCAGCTTATCTTTGAGCTTCAAAATAGTTTCCTGAAAAGATGTAAATAATTAAATTAAATCAATAATTAAAGCTGAATAATGACATATTAGAAAAGTTAGGTATGGAGTAGTTAGTACTTGGTTACATGTGTGCAATGCAAAGGAGTTAAACTATGTATTTGCATTTGCCCCATTTGAAATTGTATAATTTGGAAGAGGGGAAACATTTCTTGACAAATCAGCTGGGTCACTGCCAGTTTTGAACAAAGAGAAGCTTTTGGCAGAATACTCTAAATCCCAAATATCTTTGGGATTTATAAACCAGTTATAAATTCTCTCCTGAAGAATTTCACAAATACAGGGAACACGTTGATACTATTAATTAATGAGCAAAGCTTAAAAAAAAAAAGATTACAAAAGGATGACACTCCTGAATATGAATATTGATGGTCTTATTTTAAGGTCAAAGAATATATATAATAAATATTAATGGATGCCTCCTTTTTTTTCAAAGAGACAAAATATCACTCTCAGAAGAGTTAGATTTTTAAAGAATTTTAATTATGGTGTTCTCTTTAATTCTCAACGAGTCCTATACCCTAAAAAATCTGAAACATCTGTTTGACTAGTAATTTCCATTCAGTGACAGGGCTGTACCCACTAGCCAGATGCATGCTCTAGCACCATCTAGCTAGATTCCAAGGTAATTCATTACAACTCAGTTCCGCTTCTAGTCTGTAATTATTCCAAATTTTCTTTTCATCTTTTAATTATACTGTATTATTTAGATGTTTTTGTTTTCCCTTCCCTTTAAACATAGCCCCCAGGGATTTTTTTATCCTGATTTAAATAGTCTAATGTGGTAAATGGAGTCCCACTCCTATGAAGGGGTATTCATTAGTGATAAATTCCTGGCACATTACAAAAGCATTTGTTTCTATCATAAACATGAGACTCTGATTAGGTTTGCATTTTTGGAAGGTTATTCCATGAAGTTACTAAAATTCCAAAGTTAGTTGTCTCTACTCACATTTGAATTATTTTTTGACAGTCAAGACTGGGTTAAGGTAAGACTCTGGCTTCGGTAGTATGCCTTTCTCCAACAGGTCAAACTTGGCAGGCTGAGGAAGTAGGGAGAGAATGCAGTGAGAGAATAGGGATGAAGGTGGGAGTGATCCACTGGAGAAGCAGAGGATGGCTTTAAAGAGGAGAGTCCTAAACAAAACCCAGAAACTTGAAAAGGAGGGAGTAGAAAGAGGAGATAGGAGACATGAAACAGAGAAATCAAACCGAGGGACAGACAGGGATCAGTCTGGGGTAAAGAAAGTATAAGAATAAAGGAAGTCCAACAAAGAATAAAAAAAAAAGGAAGAATAAAAGAAGAAAGCCGAGAATAGGGATTTGTTTTCACCTTCACAGTTAACAGTCTTATGTGATACTACCTATTTGAAAACCAGAGTCCGCAAACTGGAACCAAGTCAACATTGTTGAAAGTTAACTAATCCACTAACATTCACTTTCTTGATCTTCATTTGATAGGTAGAAATTTACACGAGTTGACAGTACATTTTGAAATAAGCAGCTTGTCCTTTTACCCCCTCCATCTTCAGAGTCCATTTACTTCTACAAAAGAAACAAATAAAGAAAATTGAGATTGACTTTAATAAGTACTTTACATATTACTAACTTTTCCTTATAGTCAGAGGTGCTGAGATGTTCACGGGTGCCCAAAAGGTGTTGAGAGATATTCAGAGCTTCCTCCATGAGAATAAATTGGTATCCCTGTATAAAATCATATTTCAAATGACTTTTCTTACAGTTGACAATGAGTCAACTCATTATAATAGATGCATATACAAGGATTTTTGACAGTTCCTTAATGCAAAAAAATATGAACAGAGCAGGTCTTTACAAGTATACTGAAAAAGGAAACATTTTTTTTTTAAGATTTTATTTATTTATTTGACAGAGAGAGACACAGAGGGAACACAAGCAGGGGGAGTGGGAAAGGGAGAAGCAGGCTCCCCACTGAGCAGGGAGCCAGATGCGGGGCTCGATCCCAGGACCCTGGGATCATGACCTGAGCCGAAGGCAGACGCTTAACCATCTGAGCCACCCAGGCACCCCAAGGAAACATTATGTTAGAAACAGTGTTTAACCTATATCTTTGGTGTTTTTAGAGTTGCATAACAATGTTTTTTAAAATTAACATAGAGTGTTCTATTAGTTTCAGGTGTACAATAGAATGATTCAACAATTCCCTACATTTCTCAGTGCTCATCAAGATAAGTGTACTCTTTTTTTTTTTTTTTTTAAGATTCTATTTATTTATTTGACAGAGAGAGAGACAGCGAGAGAGGAAACACAAGCAGGGGGAGTGGGAAAAGGAGAAGCAGGCTTCCTGCTGAGCAGGGAGCCTGATGCGGGGTTCGATCCCAGGACCCTGAGATCATGACCCGAGCCAAAGGCAGTTGCTTAACCAACTGAGCCACCCAGGTGCCCCAAGGTAAGTGTACTCTTAATCCCCTTTCTTTATTTCACCCATCTGCCCCCACCTCCCCTCCCACCCCTGGCAAACACCAGTTTGTTCTCTGTATTTAAGAGTCTGTCTTTTGTTTATTTGTAATACTAATGGTTTTGTAAAAGTTACTTACCATTTCTCACTTAATGAATGTGTCACATGATTCTGCAGACTTTATCTTTGCTCTTCCTCAGTGCTACTTGGTATCTGTATGATTCTCAATCTCCCATTTGGTTTGCCCAACTCTAGCTTCTGTGCAGGAAACATTCTATTATGAATGCCTTTTGTACTACCAGGAGACTTGTTACTAATTCTTGCTTGGTTATGAACTGATAATTAAGATATGAGCAGGTATTGGGTTAAGACTTACCTCCCCATAAACATTTTTCAGAAAGAGATCTGTATCTATCATCTATCTATCTATCTATCTATCTATCCAATCATCTATATTTTAAACAGTAAGATAATTTGTTTTTCCATTCTACTAGAGACCCAGAAGTGGGTCAGGCTCTAGAGTAGGTAATGCAGTGGCTCATAGATATCATCAAGGACTCAAGTTCTTTCTTTTTCTTTGATATCTTCAAAGTCACCTTCACCCTTAAGCTGACTTTTGTCGTGGTCATAGATGGTGGCTGCAGATTTAAATCAACAATGCTCAGAGGAAGACAGACTCAAGACTTTTACATCCTATTTTTTTTTGTTTTAAGAGGTGAAGAAAACTTTCTCAGCAGCCATCCAAGAGACTTGTTCTAATGCCTTGGTAAGGATTGGGTCACATGTTTATTCCTAATCATGGAAAGGGGTGATTACAATGATGGGCTAAGAGTGGCTCTCAGTCTTGGCTGCATTTGAAAGTTGGGAAAACTACTGATACCTGGATCCCACCCCCAGAGATCCTAGGATGCAGCCTGAGGCACTGAGAGTTTTAATGGAAAGATATTTTGAAAGGGATTTGAAAGGAAAGAAACCTTCAAGAGTTAAAGAAATAAAAAAGGTACAATAAGATGGAATACATATTTTTAGATGAAACTTCCCCAGTCCCTACAGGGGTCTGCTGTTAAGGCAGAAAAAAGGTCAGTCTCGAGAATTTTAGCATCACCTTCAAGCCTTTACAGAGATTTGTCAATAAGGCTTGTGCCATGTGGTGGGGAATTGCATGAATAGGAAATTATGGCCCCTTCAGTGCTTTGGCTTGGTGCTGACTCCTAGACATCTGACTGCATCTGTGAAGCCACAGAATGTCCTGGATGCTTTTGTACACGTTGAACAGGTGAGTGCAGGCTGAAATCAGCTCTCCCTGATGCTAGGTCCTTCACCCTGGCTCCAGGCTGCATCCCTTTAAGGTGCCTTGTGGGACAGTGAGGCCTTTGTGGAGGGGGACAAATACAAACCTTTTCATCACGTCTCCTCTCTATCGAGAATGATGAATTTTGCCTTGTTTATAACGACTGAAAGAAAAAATTAAAATAAAATGTAAAATATGTTACACTCTGTAGAGTCCTGCTTTATTTATTTATTTAGTTTTTATTATTTTTTTTAAGGTTTTATTTATTTGACAGAGAGAGAGAGAGAGAGAGAGAGAGCACACGCCCAAGCAGGGGGAGCGGCAGGCAGAGGGAGAGGAAGAAGCAGGCTCTCCACTGAGCCTGGAGCCCGATGTGGGGCTTCATCCCAGGACCCTGGGATCATGACCTATGCCGAAGGCAGATGCTTAACAGACTGAGTCACCCAGGCGCCCCAAGTCCTGCTCTATTTAGATTCTCTTCTTAGGATACCTTTATATATACTCTTTGTGTGCCGTCCAAAACATGGAAAATTTTCTAATTTTCTATTCCAAAGACTCATAATAAGGTGATAGAGAATATTTCAGTGTTTTCTCATTGTAAAAATACTAGGTCAGGAGCGGTTCTGTGGGACTCTTTCCTGAATACCTAATCAAGATCTTTAGCTGTCTAGCTGCATATATTCATGATTCACTTACTGAAGTTTTAGAGTAATGAGCCCTGACTTTTAAAAAATGAGCAGTTCTGAGTTGCTTCAACTGAACTCCTAAGGACAGATAGCCTCCCCAGAAACGCAGAAACATGAGACCAGATGGTAGTTTTATTTCTAATCCAGACCTTCCTAAGAATCATTTTTTTTTTTAATTTCAGGAAAGACAACCCTTATGATTTTCTCAATTTTTTCATTGGTACAAGTAGCATTATAAAAAGTACTTCATTTTAATTCCTTTCCCTTCACAGCTATGAACAGGCATTGCATCACACATTTTATAGGCATTATTTCATTTATTGTTCATAATGACCCAGCCAAGTTAGGCATTTTGTCCTTGTTGCAGATGAGGAAGTTAGAAAGTAACATGGTCAAGGTCACACAGCCAGTAGCGGGATTTGAATTCAAGATCTAACTTGGAAACTAGTGCTGAGGTGGGTCTAACTTGGAAGATGCCCTCTCATTAGGTGATACGTGCACTAAACAAACGGATAGATGATTGAGAGGTAGACGGATGGATGGATGGATAGATAAATGTGTAAATTGTTGGCTTCCTACAATATTGGATCACCTAATATTGGATTTGTTGTTTACTGACTATTTTTTAAAAACTTAAAAAATATATATTGGGCCGGGGCATCTGGGTGGTTCAGTTGATTAAGTGTCTGACTCTTGATTTTGGCTCAGGTCATGATCTCAGGGTCCTGGGATTGAGCCCAGTGTCCAGCTCTGTGCTCAGTGGGATGTCTGCTTGAGAATTCTCTCTTTCCCTCTCCCTCTGCCCCTCCCTCACCACTCTCTCTCTCTCAAATAAATACATAAATAAATCTTTAAAGTATATATATATATATATATATATATAGGGCTTATGAAGGGATATAATTATTTCCAGCTAATAATAGCAACAACAATGACAGTCATTAGAATTAATTGTGCGCTTATTATGAGCAAGTTGTTCTGCTAGGCACCTTACATAATAATAATGATGATGATGATGATGATAAAAAGAATAATAGTACTATCATTACTACTAGAAAGTAAGAGAAAATAGTAATTTAAATGCTTTTTAATCTAAAATGTCCCAGCTACTTTCCCAAGTACTTCACATGGATGATCTCAATCCTTTTGACAACCATATGAGGTAGGTTCCATTATTCTTTCCATTTTTTCAGGTGAGGAAATGGAGGTATATAGATGTCAAGTATTTCTCTCAGGATCATCTAGTTGGTAAGTAGCAAAGCTGAAGTTTGAATCTAGGCCATTTGATTCTAAAGTCATGTATTTTACTACATGATGTGATGTGGTCATTCAAATAAAATAATATATGTGATGTGGCCATTGAAATACAATAATGTTTCTTTAAAATCAGGGGTGCCTGGGTGGCTCAGTCATTAAGCATCTGCCTTCGGCTCAGTTCATGATCCCACGGTCCTGGGATCAAGCCCCCCATCGGGCTCCCTGTTCAGCAGGGTGCCTGCTTCTCCCTCTCCCACTCCCCCTGCTTGTCTTCCCTCTCTCGTTGTATCTCTCTCTGTCAAATAAATAAAAATCTTAGAAGAAAAATAAAATAAAATCAGCTTGATTTCAGGGCACCTGTGTGGCTCACAGAGTCTGCTTGAGATCCTCATTCTCCTTCTGCCCCTCCCCGCCTCAAATAAATAAATAGATCTTTTAAAAAATTCAGCTATGATCTCTTTCACTGAATTACATTTAAGAATAGGTATTCTTGTGCTGGTAAGACTCTAGGTCAATATTATATAGCATATACGTATAAGGTTAAAGGGACGAATTGCCTAAATTAGATTCTCTTAAAAGTCTCTTCTAAACAGAATACACTGTTTTCAATATTCTATGCCCTATGGACAGGTTCACATAAAGTAGTTTCATAAATACTGCTTTTTGGATTTCAGCAAATCTATTTTCAGTTTTAATGAGATTTTGAAGTTTTGACAATAAACTTATTAGAGCAGACCATAGAACCAGTCTTTCTTCAGAATCAATTAAAATCTAGGACAATACATTTTATTATTATGTGAGACTGCCATTTTTAAATTTTAAAATTTCACTATTTCAGTAAGTGGGTTTTAGACTTTATGGACTTACTGATTTGGAGTGTCTGTAGAGTTTGTAAATGTGTGTAACATGTTTTTCTCACGGTTTGTTGCCGCTGATGAAAATGCGGTGGGTTTTTGTACCTACTAATCTCCCATAGATGTGCAGGCTGGGCCTAAAGTCAGCCTCTCTGACTTCAGAAAAAGACTACTCAGATGGTTCTCTTTGTTGGCAATGATGATTCTGCTCAGCTCAACGTGGAATTCTACGAGCCGTGTTCATTGTGTCAGGCTGTATGGGTGCTGCGAAAATGCAAAGACTTAGCGCCTGTTCTCGAGTGGCTCAGGCTGGTGGCAAGGTGGAGCCCTCGTAAGCCACTAACATTAGGCTGGTGGTTCTCCATCCAGGTAACAGTCAAGCAAGTGCTATAACAATATGTGGTTGAGAGAGTTCACTTCTGATTGAGAGGGATTCTGGGAGGTGTTTTAAGAGATGGAATTTGAACTGGATTTAAAAGGTATGCGAGACCTTAAGATTGGTGTATGGGAGGGAAGATCATTAGCAGGAGTATAAGCTTTGGAACCCCATATAGGCTAAGCTAAGAATAGTAGCCCAGGGGCGCCTGGGTGGCTCAGTTGGTTAAGCGACTGCCTTCAGCTCAGGTCATGATCCCAGGGTCCTGGGATCGAGTCCCGCATCGCGCTCCCTGCTCTGCGAGGAGCCTGCTTCTCCCTCTCCCACTCCCCCTGCTTGTGTTCCCCCTCTCGCTGTGTCTCTCTCTTTAAAAAAAAAAAAAAAAAATTTAAAAAAAAAAAAAAAAAAAAAAAAAAGAATAGTAGCCCAAACTCTTTTCTCTGTTAATATTGGGTATGTCACCTCACCTTTCCCCACCTCAGTTTTCTCACCTGCAAAAAGAGGACAAATTGGGGCGCCTGGGTGGCTCAGTCGTTAAGCGTCGCCTTCGGCTCAGGTCATGGTCCCAGGGTCCTGGGATCGAGCCCCGCATCGGGCTCCCTGCTCAGCGGGAAGCCTGCTTCTCCCCCTCCCGCTCCCCCTGCTTGTGTTCCCTCTCTCGCTGTGTCTCTCTCTGTCTGATAAATAAATAAAATCTTTAAAAAAAAAAAAAGGACAAATTATTTGCTTCATAGAGATTTTTTTTCCTTCCAAGGGGGTGGTGGGAGCGCACATGCACATGTGAGTGGGGGGAGTGGCAGAAGGAGAAGGGGAGAGGGAGAGAATCTTAAGTAGGTTCATGCCCAGTGCAGGACTGGACTTGGGGCTAGATGGGGAGGGGACTGGATGGAGGTGGGGGCGGCTGGATGGGGGCTTGATCTCACAACCCTGAAATCATGACCTGAGTGAGCTACCCAGGCACCCCTGCTTCATAGAATTTTTGTGAGGATTGTATGAGAACCTAAAAAAAATGCCTAACGTAGTACCTGAAATGTTATAGGTACTTGATAAACTGTGTGAGCTCACACAGACCACACGTACACACAAACACTCAAGAAATAATGTGCCCGTGTGAATACAGGTTGTCACATGTTCAGTATTTTATTGGAGAATTGCTAATTGATAGTCAGAATTAATGAGTTTTGTTTAACTTTTAGCTATTTCTGTTTGCCCCTTAAGTGATTCTTATGGAGTTTGCCAATCTCCCTTTGCTATTTGTAAGAGGAATCCTAGATTTTCCTGGAAATTAAAGTTTTCCAAGAAAAGAGGGAGTTCTGAGGTGAATATATGGAAAGATGAACATTGGGCACAGTGCTTTTACAAATTTGGAGGCCTATTTCTTATGTAATAAAAAGCAGAAAGCAAAATCAATTTCTTTTAAGAATGACTTACTCTTTTATGTGGGAGACAAATATTGTTATTACTGAGAGAACGGAGCAACCATTGACTTGCGGATGATGGTGGTTACCTCATAGTACGCAGAGTGGGCGACAAGTCCACTGGAAAACAGCCCACGTGGAAGACATGATGACATAAAATGAAAATGTTTTCTTCTCTGAGTCTTCATCTGCAGATTAAAGGAGACTTGCCTTTTACATTAAATGAGGACATCACAGAGGATGTCTGCCAGGAAATGAAGAGGTTTTGCTCTCTGAGTGGACCTAGTCAGAGGCTGGCGGGGGAGCACCGCCTCATCCATTTGAAGGACTAGAAATGTGGCATGGTGCCCAGAAATGAGGTCAGAGCCTTTGGATGTGGAGGAGAGGTTTTTCAAGATACTTTTTTTTTTTTTTCTGGTGTGATAGCCTGACTCATGGAAAACAAATCAATTCCATAGGAATTTGCCCCTGAACCTAGGTTTTTTTAGTTGAGGAATCAATTCAGAGAAAAAGTTGCTTATTTATTTTGTCTAAATGAACAATTTACCCAGAGTAATATTGGGTGACATGTAGGTTACTCATATTCCATTCAATTATCTCTGTTTAAAAACACTACTATTATTCTGTATAAATTTTTTTTTAAAAAAGATTTTATTTATTTATTTGACACACAGAGAGAGAGAGGGAGAGCACAAGCAGGGAGAGCAGCAGAAAGAGAGGGAGAAGCAGGCTCCCCACTGAGCAAGGAGCCCGATGTGGGGCTCGATCCCAGGATGCTGAGATCATGAACTGAGCCCAAAGCTGACGCTTAACCAACTGACCCACCCAGGTGCCCCTATTCTGTATAAATTTGTATAAAATATATATAACTTGAGGACCTCTTCCAAAGAATGCTTTTTGACAAGATGGAAATTGGGAATAATTATATTAAACAAAACCTATCTTAAGAATGTTCTATTAAGAATTCCTCTTTAAACACAATTATATTAATTAATATTATTCAAATAAATATTGCCATTTAGTTAATACTAGTAATAGTCAATATTATTAATTCACTCCTATTTAATCATAATTACATTAATGATCCCTCTCATTAAAGAGTGACTGAATATTTTAAGTGGCATATACTTCATAGTATTTCACTTGTAGGACATGTTCAGATACCAACTATAATATTTAATGGAGAAATTTTTAAATACGCAATTTGTAAATTAGGAATTGCCTGTATTGTTTTAAAAGTAATTAAACTGAATGTGGAGTTTTCTTCAATAGTTGACATTGTGGGATTTTAAGTTTGTTATTATTGAGGGCTTCACATGAATGATTTAGTGGCTGACAAGATTTTTTAAATGTTAACATTAAAGAAAGAGGGACTAGAGTAGTCTTGGTGGAAATTCTTACCAACAGTTTGCTTTTAGATATGGATCTTGATTCTAGGACATATTTTTTTTAGATAATATGGAATCTAAAAAATGTTTTCAAAAAACTTTTAAAATTTATTTAAAATGAAAATAAGGCATCTGTTATAAAATATTCTGATTCCAGGGTCAATGAAGACATTTTTATTGGTTATAGAATAAGGGTTTGTTTTTTTAATGACACTTTGGATAGTTATATATTGTGGGTTTTTTAGGTGGATCTTGCTGTTAAAATGTTTGCCAATTTCTCCAAAAAAGTAAAAGCTATTCGGGGCACCTGGGTGGCTCAGTCATTTAAGCATCTGCCTTCAGCTCAGGTTGTGATCCCAGGGTCCTGGGATCAAGTTCCACATTGGGCTGCCTGCTCAGCGGGAAGTCTGCTTCTCCCTCTCCCACTCCCCTTGCTTCTGTTCCCTCTCTCACTGTCTCTCTCTCTGTCAAATAAATAAGTAAAATCTTTTTAAAAAAAAAGAGGCCATCCTTTTCTTGTTCTTCCAGTGTTTCCTCATTAAGAAAGATGTTGGTGTTAGGTCTGGGTTGATCTACATCATTGTTATATCAGTTGGGTTCTTTGCAATAGACAGTTAAAGGAAGATTGTTTCTCTACTCACACACTTCTGACACCAGATGTGTGGGGTTTTCACTTCAAGCAATTCCCCAAATCTCTGCAGACACCAACTGGGTGTTCCTACAATTTAATTCAATTCTGACACTAACTGCCTGGAGCTAAGGCAGACCCCTCAGGTTATGGGCTCTGTCCCATAAGACTGCCTCCGACTTCAGATGCCAATTGCAAGTAATGGGTTCCTAGGTTACCTACACTTCTGTCCAACTTGATTACAAATTGGAAGTTCCCATTACTTTCTCTTCAGGTCAATAATTTGTTATAATAGCTTACAGAACTCAGGGAAATACTTATTATTCCTAGTTTATTATAAAGGATATAAAGGACACAAATGAACAGTCAAATGCAGAGGTGTGCAAGGTGAGGTCTGAAGGGTTACAAGTGTAGGAGCTTCTGTCTCTGTGGAATCTGGGGTGTGTTACCTTCCTGGCATGTAGAGGTTATCACCAACTTAGGAGTTCTCTGAACCCCCTTATTTAAGACTTTTATGAAGGTTCCATTACTCGGGTATGATTGATTAAATACATTGGCCATTGGTGATTAACTCAATCCTCAGCCCCTCTCTCCTCCCTGGATGTTGGGGAATGGGCCTGAAACTTTCAATCCTCTAATCCTGTGATTGGTTCCTCTGGTAACCAGCCCCTATCTTCCAGGAATCATCTCATTTGCTTTAACTCAGGTGTGACTTTGAAAAGGGCTTATTATGAATAACAGATGTTCCTTCGGCTCCTCCTACTCAGGAAATTACAAGGGCTTTAAAAGCTCTTGCACCAGGAACTGAGATAAAGAATAAACCTGTATTTCTTATTATATCACAATATCACAACAGTACAATCAAACTAAGTAATTAATGAGAATTTAATGAAGAGAAGCCTTTTATAAAATGGTGGGCAGTATTAAGGGTGCCCAAAAGGGATGGTGACGTTTATGGAACTAACAATAGTGAGGTGGCATGTCCCTCCTTAGGACCGAAGAGGAAGTAGGAAATGGAAGGTTCTGGGAAGAGAGAGCTGTAGGTGAAAGCCTCCTGATAGAAACTGTAGCCTTCAGTAACAAAGTCACTTTAACCCTGCAATTTTCTCTCACTGGCTTACCCAAACAGAAAGCACTCTTGTGTGGTTACTGCAGACCATACAAGTCAGCCTGCTAGGACAGGGACCAGGATGGAGAAGAGGGAAAGTGGATCTAGAGGGGCCAAACAGGGATGATCCAGCACACATACTAAGGAAGTGTCCACTGAATCCTTTTTAATTGAATGCTTTCAATTTAAGAATGGAACTGAATTTATTAAGTTACATTCAGTATACATGGAGATCATCACAGGATTTCCTTTATAGACCATCAATTTAATAATAAGTTCAATTAAGATAATATGTTAGATTTCTTAATATTGAGCCACCCCTTCATGCCTAAATCTAACTTTATGCCTAATGTTTTACCTCTTTTTAAACTTCATAAAATTTGAATAATAAAATATGTACAATAATGTGTCTGCTTCTTTTGTTTAATATTTTAAGATTCATCCATTTGTGTGTAGATATGTATAGATATGTGTTTTATTTTGTGAATATTCTATCCATTCTACTGTTGAATATCCATTCTACTGTTGAATATTCTAGTTTGGGCTATTAAAAATATTGCTGCTGAACTTGGGGCGCCTGAGTGGCTCAGTCGGGTAAGCATCTGCCTTCGGCTCAGGTCATGATCCCAGGATCCTGGGATCCAGCACATCGGGCTCCCTGCTCAGCGGGAAGCCTGCTTCTCCCTCTCCCACTCCCCTTGCTTGTGTTCCTGCTCTCACTCTCTCTCTCTGTCAATTAGATAAATAAATAAAATTTTAAAAATATTGCTGCTGAACATGCTTATAAATATCTTTTAATGTACATATCTACACATTTCTATTTACCTAGGAATAAAATTGCTGGGCTGTTAGGAATGCTTATTTTAAGCTTTACTAGATACTACTACGCAGTTTTCTAAAGTAATTGTATCGCTTTACACTCCCATCAGCAATGTACTAGATCCCCAATTGCTCCATATTCTTGCTAAGTCCTTAATTTTAGCCATTCTAGTGGGTTTTGAATGGTAACTCAATGTGGTTTTAATTTTCCTCCTGTTTACACAGGTACCTTCTCATGTGTTTATTGGACATTTAGATATCCTCTTTTTTGAAGTGACTAAGTTGTCAGCTAATTTTTCTATTGGATTTTTTTTCTAATTTATTTTTATAAATTCTTTATATATTCTGGATATGAATCCTTTGTCATATTTTTTTGATTATGGTCTCTCACATCTGAGTTTGTCCTTTTGCATTATTAGGATTTCTTTTGGCAAATGAAAAGTCTTAATTTTTATGTGGGCTTGTTATTTAATGTTTTCCCATATGGCTACTGTCTTTTTTCCTATTTATAGATTTCGCTTATCCAAAGTTCCTGAAGATAAGAATTATTCTCTTTTCTTTTAAAAGTGCCCAGTCCAATAACATAGTGACTATCTACATACAGCTATTTAAATTTAAATGTAAGTTATTTAAAGTTAGATTACATTAAATAAAAAATTCAGTCTCTCCACTGCTCTAATAACAGTTCAAGTGCTCAGTAACCACAGGTGGCTCAATGGCTACCCTGTTGGATACAGCAAATATAGAATATTTCCATTGTCACAAGTATTTCTATTGGACTGTGCCATGCAGAAAAGTGGGAAGGTGACGAATTAAGCCAGGACCATATTCCTATAGGAACTAGAACTCCTGGGGTGCCTGGGTGTCTCAGTTGGTTAAGCGTCTGCCTTTGGCTCAGGTTATGATCTTAGGGTCCTGGGATCAAGCCCCACATTGGGCTCCCTGCTCAGTGAGGAGCCTGCTTCTTCTTCTCCCTCTGCCTGCTGCAACCCCTGCTTATGTTCTCTCTCATTCTGTGAAATAAATAAATAAAATCTTAAAACAAAGGAACCATAACTCCTTATATTTGATTTTTAACAATGAGAATTAATCATGTTATTTTTATAATTAAAATAAGAAAGCAGAAAAATTAATTTATTTCATAAGCTTTGTTTTGAAAAGAAGCAGGCATGGTTGTAGGTATATTGTAATCTGGAACCTAGCTAAATCTCTAAAAGATCATTTGTACTATAAACTAACAGGAACACAAATTTGGTATTTGAATGACCATGATACAGCCAATGCCCCAAACAGACTCTTGTTGCCGCATAGAGGAGTTAAAAAACTTCATCCAACTATTTCGATTAGTTTGGAGACCACATTAAATTGTTCCACTTTAAAAATCTCCTTAATTTAAAAATCTTTACTCCTCTCTTTAACGTACTTTCTTTTATTTTCATCTTTAGTACATTAAATATTTTTTTGTTTTGTTTTTATAAAATATAACTGATAACTTTTCTTTCATGGTAAAATTCATGGTTGTCTAGAGGATTATGATATGGTTTTGAGGCAAAAGTTTACAAATATTTTCCTTGGTTCAGTTTTAAATTGATAAAATTTATAAGTTGGATTTTAAGTAATTTATGTGATTTTTCAGTGTGGAACCCAGAGAAAAATCTAATGATTAATTATTGCCTTGTACTTGATGAACTCCTTCAGAGATCTAAGGGTAACTTGTTAGCCACTTAGAAAATAAACAGGTTGGTTAAAGCCCATGTAGTTCTGAACTGTTCTGATTTCCAAAGTTACCTGTCAGATTTTGAACTAGAGAAAAGTGACAAGTTGAAAGGACTAAACAAAAATTAGCTTCCTGAAGGGTCTATTGACAATGATAAAACATTCATTCACAGATAGCCTGGGTGTGGGTGTTTTATCCCAAAGATAACAATGCAGTGTTCATGATGGTTTTGTAGCATATTCATATTTTGGTAACTTAATTTTTCTTTTCTTTTTTTTTTTTTTAAGATTTCTTTCTGTATTGATTTGAGAGAGGGAGGGAGAGCGCGCGCACGTGCATGAGCATGTGCTTCCAGAGGGGGAGAGGAGCAGAGAGGGAGGGAGAGGGAGAGAGAATCTGAGGCAGACTCAGCGCTCAGCATGGAGCTGTCCCAGGGCTCGATCTCACAACCCCGAGATCATGACCTGAACCAAAACCAAGAGTCAGTCACTTAACCGACTGTACCACCCAGGCGCCCCTGTAATTTAATTTTTCTAAACACAAAGCAGTCTACATTTTCTCAAATAAAACAGATGAATATTGAAATCTGACAAGTTCTCTATAGTACATACTTCCAGAGCATATTGTATGCTCTTCCAGCACTTCTCACAGTTTTAATGATTTCATTATTTTGAAATTGTTTGTCTAATATCTGTCTTTCCAGCTATACCATCAGCTACAGAGGAAAGGGCTGTATCTCTTTTGTCTAAAACTATCTCCACTTCTTAAGATAATATCCAACCCTCTGTGTATACTGAGGCTATGGGAAGCTTTGAGTTTAAAACTGCTGGGACACCTGGGTGGCTCAGTTGGTTAAGCATCAGACTCTTGGTCAGGCTCAGGTTATGATCTTGAGGTACTGGGGTCAAGCCTGTGTGGAGCTTCACATGGAGCCCATGTAGGGCTCTACAGGTCAGTGGGGAGTTGGCTTGAGGCTTTCCCTCTGCCCCTCTCCGCCACATGTGCTTTTTCTCTCTCTCAAATAAATAAATAAATCTTAAAAAAAAAATGAAACTGCAAATAAGCACTCCAATGTTTGTAGGTTTACTTGGACTCTTATTCTTTTTTTTTTTCTATGTAGACATTTTTTTAAATTCTTATGTTAATCCCCATACATTACATCATTAGTTTTAGATGTAGTGTTCCATGATTCATTGTTTGTGCATAACACCCAGTGCTCCATGCAGAATGTGCCCTCCTCAATACCCACCACCAGGCTAACCCATCCTCCCACCCCCCTCCCCTCTAGAACCCTCAGTTTGTTTTTCAGACTTGGACTCTTATTCTAAGGCTGCTTTTTGAAAAGCTTGTTCAATAAAATTTCTAATAATTGGTATAGTAAGTAGTACCTAATATAAACCTAATTTCCCCCATAGTACTCTGCTCTGTTATCTTTTTCTCTTCTACTCTTTCACTGACATTACTTTGTCTCTTCTACTAGACTAATTATCTTTAGGGCCAGGACGTAGTATTTCCAGTAGGGACTCAATTTTTCCTGATTGATTGATTAACTGCTTGGTTGAATACATAAAAAATTACCAATCCATTATTAACATAAATGTCCTTATTGAGTGAGCTTCTACCAAGAAAATAATTCTTAAGCAAAAGTTATATTTTGATTTAAATATATTTACTCCAGTCCTCTTGGTGGGGTGCAAGAAATTAATGAAATATTTAATGTATTTTAACAATGTGAGCTATTTATAAATAAAATCAGCAGGAACTCAGTATTTGAATAAATGTTATTCCTATCTAAACACTGTCCTTAAAAAGAAACTGTTCTTTTTTTAAAAGATTTTATTTATTTTTGCGAGAGAAAGTGAGCACACGTTAGTGGGGGGGAAGGGCAGAGGGAGAAGCAGACTCCCCACTAAGTGGGGAGCCTGATGCAGGACTCGATCCCAGGACCCTGGGATCACGACCTGAGCTCAAGGCAGATGCTTAACTGACTTAGCCACCCCGGTGCCCTTCAAAATGAACTGTTCTTAAAGTTAAGCCTAAGTGCGCTTATTGGGATTGCCTCAAATGTTGAGAATTAACGTTGATGAGTAGCTTTGGTAAAATCATCTTGTTGTTATGATCTAACAAGATTAATATGCTCATGAGGATAATAATCAGACTGTAGGAATTTTGAGAGATTTCTAAAATATATTTTCAGTGATGATAGTTCAGTGCAATAAGTGCAAGAACATTTCTGGTGGAATACTTAAAGAAAGCTTGACTGATAGGTTCTATAGTATCTACTAATAAAGTCTCATTGTAGTATGAGTATAAAATATTTATAGAATACCTCAGAATTTATAAAGTTTACCTTCATGTTGCATCTCATGTAATCTTTAAAACCAGGAGTTATTTGGAATCTATTTTGTTTACAGAATAGGAAACTGAAATACAGAAGCATTAAGTGGTTACTCAGGACCTGTTAGTTTGTCAGTCTTCCGATTTTACAGTCCGGGGTCTTGAGGAAAGGTAGGACTCTGTTCTTCGTGTTTGCCTCAGCGTCTTTCCCATGTGAACAAGCATGGGTTAGGATGGTTTGGTTTCCTACCTACATCGATATAAAAACTAAGCACCAGAAAGTAGGGTCTCTACAGTTTCAAGATGATGGAATCAAATGTAGCTAGAACAAAGGAACACAAGCTGATTCAAGCCGGTGAGAAAGTTCTCAAAGATATTTGAAAATAGTTCTTTCAACTTAGCATCTTTATTTAGTAGTGTGAGTTTTTTAGCCACTGAATTATGGGTTTTTTTTATTGAGGTATATCATTGCAGGAGTGAAAAGTAAACATGGCTGACGTAAAAGTTGACTGAAAACTCTATTCTTTTCCTTAGTCTCTCCTCATGTATATGCACGTATCTTACATAAAATATACAAGGTAAGTATTAAATTCAGCATTTTTTCTTCTGTTCCCATTCCTAAGATCTTACTCTTGAATCCTTTATTTATTGAGAGCTTGCTGGCATGTTCAGAATGAAGTGTTTTTATTGCAAAAGATGAACTTCAAATAAAATCTTTGATATCGATTTTGGATTTTACTCTTGTTTCAGCCGGATTTTATCATGCAACACGCTTTCTTTTGCTAAGTACATGACTTGAGAAAAGGATTTGAAAGAGATGGTTCATCTAGGGTCATTTAAGAGCTTCCAAATGACCCTAGGGGGCAGCTTGTGGCCTTTGGAGTACCAAAAGAAATAAACTTGTCTAAGAAAATCCCAACTTGTTATCTAAATTTAAGACATTGACAAGCATTTGACCTTGATGGTCCCAGTAAAATGTGATAGTAAACATATGAACTATTGCTTTTCTTTATTTCCTTTATCTCTCTATTGCCCAAACTTAGAGCAACATTAAGATTAGGACTGTTTTGATTTTGACCTTCTCAATGCTATCAAAATGAATAAAGTCAGTATTCATTTCATATGTTGATGTACTAATATATTCGTTATGATCTTAAGCAGTAATAGAACATTTTAGAATTCTAATTTCTTTAATTCTCTGGGTCTCTAGAAGGAAGGATTCTAAAAGACAGATATATTACCTAGTTGTGATATGCCTAATTTACTGTAAAACTTGGAATCAAATGTAAAAGAAATGAGAAATATTTAATTTGGGTAAAATATGGAATAAGGTAATAAATAGAATCAATACTAATATTCAGGATCTGACTAAACAGAAGTTATAGAAGTTTCTTCCTAACTTCAAGATTTGTATTTACCATCTCATTGCCAATTAATTATTTAATTAATTAGCAAAATAGGACCCTACCATTTGCCAGCCCTTGTTCCAGGATCTTGATGTAGGTTAATAAAATAGACAACAAATCCTGCCCACCAGTCACCTATATATAATGTATAGAAACATTTTATACACATTCATGCTGTGTATATGTATATGTAAATGTGCATTTGCACATTTAATAGATTTTAATAACACAGTAAACAATGCTAATGGTGCATCTAAAAGCTAAAGAACCATTGGAAACACATTATATTAAGTCACATGTTGGAGACCTGTTTATTCATTATGCAAAAAATACTTCACACACACATTCAGCATGGAAATGGTATGCGAAAACACGTTCTTTACTGCTCTTTGTGATTGCAATAATCATGGAGTTGTAAATCCTAAAAATGCAATAACTTGATATGGAGGGTGGATGGGAAAAGCTCAGTTTACTGATGTCTAAACAGCATTAACCCATGCAATGTGGCAATAATCCTCAATAATGCAGTACAGTTTTTTCTTGATGAAACGGACTTGCCAAGCCATAGAGGACCATTGTGGCTTGTAGTCGCTGCACACTCCTTTTGGGTCAAGCAAGATGTCCTTGTTGGGACATTTTCATCTATTGACAGGAGACTGGAGAAGGAGGTGATTCCCTCCCCCCACTACCCTCCCCCCCAGTGTTTTCACACTGCA
Source organism: Neomonachus schauinslandi (assembly GCF_002201575.2). Classification (NCBI taxonomy): domain Eukaryota; kingdom Metazoa; phylum Chordata; class Mammalia; order Carnivora; family Phocidae; genus Neomonachus; species Neomonachus schauinslandi. Next base: position 21,672,372 of record NC_058404.1, read on the forward strand.
ACTAGAGAATAGAATATCTCTGGAAAAATACCAACATTTTCTTGAAGTATAAGACATAATTTTATTAAACAAATTACGTATCTTACACTGATTTTTAAAACATTCTTGTAGATTATTTATTTATTATAAATTATATATACATTTTTATCCATATTTATTAAATGACTTATTTATGTTATACTTTTTTACATTTAGAAATATATTTGTTGAGTAAAAGTAAAATGTTTTAGGTGAGTTTAAGAATATATAGAGGAAATTTAAAAATCTTCTTTCTACATTGATAACTAAATAGAATCAATGATCTATCTGATTGTTTTTAGGCACATTGAGGCAATTTATCAGAAATAGAGTTATTCCAGAAATCCCCTTCAAAAAGCCAGCAATTTACCCAACTTAAGCATTTTAATAAAAAAGACCTTCTGTTCCTGTTGCTTTTGTCCCAGAATTGGGTGGTGGTGGGGTTGGGGGAGAGAGGTTGTCAGGGTGGTGGTGGGGGAAACAAACTATAGAGTAAGCTTTTAAAAACAGACAAAATGATATTCTCCTTTAGAATGGGCAAGGCAAGTTGCACTGAAAGAAACACATCTCAGGTAAAGCCAGTTTTACTTTTATGCTTCATCTTCTTAAAACTGACTGCAGAGAGGCTCATTGTGTGCCCTACACTTTTTGTTCTGGGCACCTGAGCGGTGCACAATGTATCACTTATCAGTAGAACAAAAGACTCCTTCATCAGGCGAGGGCCAGGGAACATGACAGCTGTGGGCTCAGAGCCTCCGTAGGCTGCTACTTTGCTGGGAAGGAACAGGAAATAGACTATTCATGTGGACTTTCATGTCTAACCCTATTTAATTTGACTCAAGTAAGATTAGCCTCTTTCAAAACATATCCATCCATGTTGAATGGTAATCCTAGATGTTTGTTTCTTATTAGAGACTTGGGTCAGAAAATGTAGAAAATAAATTGTATTATGTAGGTCTTACAGTAGAAACAATAACAGTTTTTATTTAGCTGAGGAGTACTGCTGTATATTTTGAACAGCTTACATTTTGGAATAATATCTGTTTATTAAAAATTACAATATAAAAATAATAGTTTTTTTTCTGACTGCAAGGCCAAAGAAAATCAGGAGGTTTTGTGCTGTTGATAGTGTAAATAAATATTTAAAAAATTTTCATTTCATTTCATTGTAGTTTAATTCTAAATATTAATCTTGTTATTGAGTCTATCCCTTTACCTTTATGTAAACATATTTATTCTTGTAGCGTTCTAAGGTTATACTCATATTCCCACTAAGCTAAAAGAAAAATCTGTTTGTAAGGTTGTTAAAGTGTGGAACCCTAAACTCTTGAGCAATTATAAAAGAAAAACCTTTCTTGAGTATCGCAAAGATTTCTTAGCCTCTATGTAGGTCACCCCATGTGAGAATAATTTAATGCAGTATATCTCATGCATAAGAAGTCAGCACTGATCATGTTTTCTTTCATTCTCTTTTGTGTGTCCCTGACATAAATATTTGAGTAATCATAAATTAGAATAGATATAATGATATTTATGCCACCATATACTCTATGTCAAGACTGAAAACAGAATAATGTTTTATATTTGCAATAGGAGTAATTGTAGAACCTTATTAATTGAGAACTCTGGAGGAAAGAAAGAAAGTCTATATTAAAAAATTTAATAAAATAAAAACATTTTACTAAACACCTAAATTTATAGCCCGACTCTTGGTGACTTAGTAAAGATACATCATATAAAGGTTCTTGTTTCAATAAATAGTTAAGAATCACTTCTATCAGTTTTTGCCAGTAGATGCTTTCTATAAAGCTTGAAAATAATTTTCTTCTTTCCTGAAATTATCTCTTGATCTCCTGCAATACTTACAACATTGGTTTAAATACTGAGAATAGCTATAAATAAAACAACTTGATATATTTTAGGTAGTTTGTTCATAAACACTGGGATATTTGTATTAGTCACTTAAATCACTGAGTGAATAAAATTCATTTTATCACAGTATAATTACAAACTTAATGTCTTGTACAGATCTAACCTGCCATTTAGTGTTTTCTCATCTGTGTCAGGTCAGAACACTGGCCCAACATTCAAAAAGGAGTACCTGAGGGACACCTGGGTGGCTCAGTCAGTTAAGCGTCTGCCTTCGGCTCAGGTCATGATCCCAGGGTCCTGGGATCGAGCCCCGCATCGGGCTCCCTGCTCCGCGGGAAGCCTGCTTCTCCCTCTCCCAGTCCCCCTGCTTGTGCTCTCTTTCTATCAAATAAATAAATAAACTCTTTAAAAAAATAAAGCTGGCTTCCTCTCTTAAAAAAAAAAAAAGGAGTACCTGAAATTTGTGTTTGGTGTGTTGCTTTTGTTATGATTTGGCACCTGATTATATGTACATATCTATCTATCTATCTATCTATCTATCTATCTATCTATCTATCTATCTATCATCTATCTATCATCTATCTATATCTATCTAATCTATTGATCTAGATACATAGAATATATATTTACATATCTAAATAAAGATGTATATATGTCTATAGTTAGGTATAGACATATATACATAGACCCTGGTCCATATACAATGGGCCTAATAAAAAGGATCTTATAGAACTTCAAGAAGAACAATATACTTGTCTCTTTAATATTATTCCCTTTTTCTTTTCATAAAATTCTTGTTACGTTGAAATAAACATATTGAAATAGTCAAAAAAGAGTTTGAATTGAAAATTGAGTTCTGAGGATTTTTTTGAAAAAAAAAAAAAGAGAACTTATTTATTGCTGCTTACTTAAGGTAAGTTGACAGCATCTAAACAAACCAACCAACAAACCTTAACATGGCAAATAAAATCTGATACAAAGTGGCTCAGGTCTTCTTCAACAGCTTCCCTTCTCTGCTTGCCACACCTTATTACTCCAGAAAAAATTCTGCTCAGAGCCTGGCGCATAGTAGACACTCCATGAACGATTTAGGTACCAATAGCAATTTAAAAATAAACTAAAAATAGACAAATAGAAATGTGTGAATTCTATAGTGATGCAAGCAATGGTCTAATTCACTGGCTCTTAGACTCTAGGATCAGATTACCTACTGGGCTTATTAAAACCTCGATCGCTGGGATGGGCCCTCATGTTTCTGATGCAGTAGGTCTGGGATGGAGCCCAAGACAAGGTCCCATGATGGTGATGCTTCTGGCCCAGGGGCCACACTTTAAGATCTAATGGTCTAGTTAATACCACTTAAGTTGTATAACTAAACTGAGTCATTAGTTTGTTGTTATTGTTGTTGTTCATCTGTGCGTCTAATTAAAGGCTCTACTTTTGTTCATGGCACCTATATAAATTTAGGTAGACAGTGATACACAGATATTTGATCAAACACCAGTCTGGTTGTCTCTGTGAAGCTCTTTTAAAGATGATGTTCACATTTAAGTCAGTAAATTTTGAGTAAAGCAGGATTAGCCTCCCTAATATGGGTGAGCCTCATCCAATCAGTTGAAGGCCCTAAGAGAAAAAGACACAGGTCCCCTGAGGAAGAGGAAATTTTGCCAGGAGTTGGCCTTTGGACTCCAGATGCAATCACCTCTTTCCCAGAGTCTCCAGCTGTCACCTACCCTGCAAATTTCAGACCTGCTGGCCTCCATAATTGAATGACTCAGTTCTTTAACATAAATCTCTCTTTCTCCCTCCCTTTCTCCCCCCTTCTCTCACCCTCTCTCTCTCTCTTTTTCTCTCTCTCCATATATATTTCCTAATGTTTCTATTTCTCTGGAGAGCCCTAACTCATATACTCACAATGTCCTTGATCGCTGCAATCTGCCACAGGATTAGGAATCACTTGGTATCTACTCTCAGTCTTTTGCCAGGCCACTATAAAGTGGATTGATACCTTAAGGACTATCATTTTTTTTTTTTTTAGTATTTTGGATAGACATGATATAACTAAGATAAAAAAATACTATTCAAGTGTAAATTATATCATACATATGGGTCTTAAAATTTCTAATCTTTGTTTAGACTAACAAATCCTACTGATTTTTTAAATAACTTAGCTGTTTAGCAAAATACTAAACCAATTATTCTAATTAAATAGAATACAGAAGAAGCCGTACGCTTTTTCCTTTTATTTCCATTCAAGAGCTCACATTTTTTATTGGCAGGTCAAGGTCAATTAGGAGGAGAGACAAAATTAATGGTCATTACAATGATTAATAAAATAGGGACAGCAATTCTGAATTTAGGGTTATCACTCGAGTTCTTAATTTCTTCAAAGGAATGCAGTTGCATCTTTGTTAGTTTTATAAATACATACTATTTCAAGGAGAAATTAAGTGCCAGAGAAACAAAATGGAAAAGTAATGAAAAAATGTCCCTATCTCAAGCTTTTTGGTACATTGTAAGAAAACTTTTTTCTCATTTTCCCTTAGTTGTAGGTACTTCAGTGGCTTAATTCCATTTTAGCAGAAAGAAGGCGTCAGCAGTGGGACAGCATTTTGTCCAATTTCACACTAAGGAACATGATCATTATATATACATTTTTCTTTTCTCTAGCTTATACCAACAGGAATGTAAGGATTACACAAAATAATTGCATAACTGCTTACTTCCTGCCAATATAAAATGTCACTGAACACAATGGTAAGGTCTTTCTCCAAATCACTGCTGACTTTTTGGTCTGACTTATGAAGGTAAATCACATAAGCTACTTAAAGTTGGAATAATGATCTTTGGAGATTAAAATGATGAAAGCTCTAAGGCTGGCCTGATGGCAAATTTTGATTTCCTGCTCTACCTTTGGGGCAGTGTGGCAAATTTTGGAAAATTGTTCTTCTTTTTTGCAATTCACCCTAATTTGGCTAATGTTGTATTTAATAGCTGGCCAATTTTTAGCCAGGTAATAAACTCTAAGAACCATGACACTTTGGTATCATTTTCCCATTTATTAGTAAATGAGACTGCAGATTTTGGGTGGACAGAAGAATGGGTCCAAATTCCAGATTTTCCTTCTATTAGTTCAGTGATCTAGGGCAAGTTAATCAGCATCTGGGTACAAATTATGAATAAAGTTGTGAGAATCCTCTCAAATAGGATGATGCATATAAGAGGCCTAGTATGTTACTAGTCACTGCCGTATCACTGGGAGAGTCCAGTACTGGACTCCTGATCTCCAGCTCCTGCAAATTTCCCCAGCTCAGTTGATGGCAACTCCATCCTCCAATTGCTCAGCCTCACTATTTTCATTCCCCACATAAGTCTTTGGGGAAAGCTTTTAGATTTCATTTCCTACTTATGGCCTATTTGTTGCAAGCTATCATCTTCCTGCTGGCTAACTGCAAAAGCTCCTAAGTCATCTCCCTGCGTCCACCCTTCACCCACTAGAGTTTCTTTTCAAAAGAGCCACCATAGTGGTCTTTCAAAAATGTATGACAGATCATGTCACACCTACTCATGAACCTCCAGTGGTTCTGCATTTCTCTCAGAGTAAATGCCCATGGCCCCAAATGGCTCAAATGGCTCCCTGTGTTTTGTCCCAAACTGTATATACTGCATCAGTGCCTGTGACCTTATATCTGCCTCCTCTCCCCTAACACAGTTTTTTTTTTTTTCCAGAGAGAGAGAGAGAGAGAGAGATCAGGGCTTTTTTTGGGGGGTGGGGAGGGCAGAGGCTGACATGGGACTCAATCTCAGGACCCTGAGATCATGACCCTGAGATCATGACCTGAGTCAAAACCGAGTCGGACGCTTAACAAACTGAACCACCCAGGGGCCCCTCCCCTAATAGGTTTTTTTGCAGGCTCACTTCCTCTCTCCCCTAACCTGTGCTCACAAGTCACCTTCTCAGGAAGGCCTGCCTTGACCATGGCACTCTGAATTCCTCTGATCTTGCTACACTTCTCCATATTATTTACCACCTTCTAATACCTCTGATAAGGTATTATTTTCCATGTTTGTTATTTATTTGTTTATCACGTTTACCATCTCTCTCTCTCTCCACTAAAGTATAAAGCCCCCAATGGCAGGGATTTTTATCTTTTTCATGGACATATACACCCAGTACCTAGACCAGTGTCTGACACATAGTAAGCTGATGCCTTATCTTTATATATATAATCAATATCATGTTGGTTCACCATCAGTTTAAAGATACACAAAACACTTTCATTTATATTATTTTCTTTGAGTTATAACTTGTCTTCTCCAGAAGTACATTGAGTAAATTATGTAGTCAGGATTCAAATTCATGTTTTTTCATGATCTTCCTATTTTTCTTCCTCCATTTACTGCATTTCCCTTAGAAAGGCAATGGGAAAGCATATCTGAATTTGTATCAAAGAGTAATATGATTTCGTCTGTGCTTTAGGATGAATCACATAGGGAAAACATGTAATGATACTGGGGAGAAAAGAGGCTTTACAAATATCAAGGAGGCCTGAACTGAGGTAAGAAACAGATTGTGTGAAAGTCTTTTTGGCGTAGTCTACAGGACTTTGAAACTGGCCTTGAGGGGCTAGAAACAAAGAGAATTCGAAGATGACTCTAAAAATTTGAGCCTGAATAATTAGACAATGGAGCCAACAAAAAAGTATTCATTTTCAAGAGGATGAAGGAAGCAAGTTTAGTCAATGGGACTAAGTCATTTCCTTGCTTAGAGCCTCTCTGTTCAGTCTAGACTATAATACTCCATTTTCAACTTCGTAACATTGTAGCAGAATTAATGATTGAAATGCTCTGTTGATTAAGACATACTTCAAAGTACTTGGGGGAAAAGTAAGTGATAATCCTTTTGGATAAGAAAATACTGTGTTTGATATAGAAATGGGAATTGTGGTAGCTAAATAAACATTCTATTTTCTGATAAGTGGTGTCATTTGGAGATCACTTTATCAACTTTTTTTCTATATTGATTTACATTAAGCCTTTATTGTTTGGTTTTTGTTTTGCCCTTATAACTGATGGTTCGAACTATGAAACTTGGTTAATTAATATGCTATAATTTACCTTTAAAAACTTCTTATTATGGAACCTGAAGAAATAGTACAATGAACTCCATACACTCACAATTTGGCTTCAACGATTATCAACTCTTGACCACCTTGTTTCATGTATTCATGTATTCATCCATTCCCTTGTCTCTCTTCAGCTGGGTAATTTTGAGTTATATTCCATACATTATATATTTTGTCTATAAATATCCAACATATATTTATTAAAGATAAGATCTTTACTTTTTAAAAAATCACAATGCCTTTCAACATATTAAAAGTGAATAATTTCTTAATATCAGAAAATATCCAGTTTTGTCATTATCCTAATAAGCATTATTTATTCACATATGATTGAGTACTTCCATTTAAGGCTAATGTTTAGCCTCTTATTCCATGCTTTATTTTGGCAATATCTGTAAGGTGATTTTCAAAATGAAGTGTTTTGCAAATAACCAGTAATCTCCTCAAGTAATAAATGGTATATTAAGCTCAATAAAAGAAGGGACTTTTGTATATTTGTTCACCAGCTCTTAGAACATTACTGGTGCATAGTTATTGACTGACTGAATGAATATTCTATCCATCATTTGTATATTTTGTCTTTTTAGTTCATATTTATTCTTATATATACTAGGTTTTTCTATTAGGCTCTATTGTTCTTCCATTGTTTTGATTCTTTTGACTTTATTGTTTTAGTGACAATGCTTTAACTTTGATTAACTCCCCTACTTATTTCTCTTCTCATAAAAAACTTTAAAATCTTTCATATATGTAAATTTATCAATCTGTATAAATTATACATATGAATTTTCTTTCTCTTTTAAGGAAGAAAAGACAACTTTCTTTTTGACAGCTATTTGCTGGGTAGCCAATAATATATGTATATATATATATATTTTATTTATTTACTTACCAATTTATTTATTGTAATCTTTTCCCTTATTCATTAAAATCATTTTCCTTTTCAGTTATACTTTTTCATTTATTTAGTATAATTATGTTCTTCTTCAGATAAGATTAACCCTACAGGAAGATTTGCATCGTATACAACCTGCTTTAGCAAAAGAGATTCTCAGAATTAATTGTCCATAGACATTTTATCAAGTATGAATCAGAACGCATTCAGTTGCTTGTAACACAATACTCAAATCAAGTTAGTTAACACAATAATGAATTAATTGGCTCACAAAATAAGAAGTGCAGAGTTAGGACAGGCTTTGCAGTTAGCTGGCTGATCCTTAAGTCATCAAGGACTCAGGTTTTTCCCTGGTTACCTGAATTCCCTTCTGTGGTTTCTACTTCATACTAATGCTGGTTCCCTTTAAGTTGTAGGATTACCACAAGCTGCCAAGTAGGAATGTGTATCTTTCTGTGGCTTTTTAAAATTTATTTATTTATTTATTTATTTGAGAGAGAGAGATGGAAAGAGAGCAAGAGTAAGTGGGGGGAGGGGCAGAGGAAGAGGGAGGAGCAGACTTCTTGCTGAGGAGGGAGCTGAGCAGGAAGTGGGATGTACATGGGGCTTTATCCCAGGATCCAGGGACCATGACCTGAGCTGAAGGCAGACACTTAAGTGACTGAGCCATCCAGGTGCCCTGGAAATACTACTGATTTCAATCTGCAATCAAAACTGAGATATCCTGGTTCAGAGAGTATTTTCAGATCAGCCTGATGACTGAAAACTGAGAGCAACAGCTACCTAAGGACTCATGCTCCCAGTAGTTCCAAAGTAAACACATCTGAATTCTATCCCTCCATTGCCCACTCAATGTACGCATCCCATAGTAGGGCCTCCATCTTGTATACCTTCCTTGGATCACCAGAAATAAGTTTGTGCCATACTACTACCCATTAATAAACTTGAGAATGTAGTCAATTGTCACGGATATTTGTTTTATTTTACCAGAATCTACCATAAACCTCTAGTTTGGGTTCTCACCCTCATTCTGTGAGAGGTTGTAAGATTAATTTGTGGCTCTCTTGTTCCTTATCAGCAATGACTCTTTCCTCTGCTCAGTACTATAATTGTGATGTTTACATGCTGACATCCTTGAATACATTGTGATCTCCTTGAAGGGGTAATGTGGCTATGTATTTTATTCACTTTTGTATCTCTGATGCCAAATCCCGGGTCTAGGGATAAATCACTCAGTAAGTATCCTTAAAATTTATTTTTAATTAAGATATTCATTACTTACAAAAACATTCACCCATTTTAGGGGTACAGTTTAATGACTCTTGCTGATTATATACAATCATTTAACCAGCCCACAACCTAGATATAACCCAGTTCCCTCTCCCTAAAATATTTCCTTATGCCCCTTTGCAGTTGTTATCCATGCCTGAACCCTGGCTAATGTAACCATTAATCTGCTCTAGAAAAGAGCAGTTTTGCCTTTTGTAGAATTTCATGTAAAAAAAAAAACCCCAAAACAAAAAACAACAGCACATGGCACTCAGGCTTTTGTGTTGTGTTTGGCTGTTTGGTATTATCAGGTTCCCGGGGTGCATTTTCTCTCTGAATTTTTTCACTCTATTCCTCGTCTTGGGTATGATCTGGTAGTGTTGTGGTCTTTCCACTTGGAAGTTGAAGTCCTCTATAAGCATTGATAAATCAAATCTGAATTGAATTTGACGAAGTTAGAAGAAAGACTTTGGGTAGGAAGAAACAAAGTTTTGTTGTTAGAATTTATGGATGTACAGTTAACAGGACTCGACTGATGGAATGTGAGAGTTAAATAAAAGCAGAGAAGTTGAAAATAATTCTAAACTCTTTGACTTCAGGAGTGGTATGAAAGTCATGGAATTAAATGAGCTATTACAGAAGAGCAAATTGAAGCAGTCTTTTAAAATAATGCACTTTTAACCTATTTAATGAACCTTTCTAAATTCTTGATCCAATGAGTACTATGATAAGAATTTCATGTTAAGAATATCTTAGAATCATAAGATAGGTCTGGAAGAGGCTTTGGATCATTTCTAGTTCAATTTCTGTATTTCATCAGTAAAATAGTTAATATCAGAATAAGATCTTCTGAATCTGGGATTGATCATGTTATGCTGTAATTGTCATTTAATCAGACTAAATCCCTCCTCATGGTTTCATTCTGTACTTGACAAATTAACAACTCTCCTTCTTCATTAAAATGATTTTCCTCTCTCTGCTCCCCTTAGAAATCTTGTTCCTTTTTCTCCATTGATCCATGTCTATTTCTCAAAGACTTCCCAGATAACTGTGTATGCTCTACTCATTCTAAAGGTCCATCTTTCCAGTTGAATGAATTTCTGATTCCAGAGAGCTATGTAATTGTCTCTGTATGTTTTTGTGCTTCTGCTCTTTATGCTTTATTAGAATTTTTAAAAGCTAACATTTATCAAGTACCATGTACAAAGCTTTTCACTTTTTTTTTTTTTTTGGCTCTCTCACTTAATCCTCACAATGGCATTAGAGGGTAGTATGCTACTTTTGCAATCGAACATAGAGACAGGAAGAGATTAGGTACTTGAACACTGATCACACAATTAACAAAAGGCAGGATTTGTGTTTATCAAATAAGAAAATGCACATGGAGTTCTCTCTGCAAGCTGTGCACCTCCGTGTATTTCTATGGTGAGAATTATTTATTCTTCCATCTCTTCTATTAGATATGAAATGACTTTAGGGTAGGGCTCTATGTTTTTTTCACTTTGTAATCTCCCAGCATTTGCTCCGATGTTCCCAGTGTTATCCATACCTAGTTTTGAGTGACCAGATGATGATCTTTGCCTCGAAAAGCAATTGTGTCATGAGTTCATGTAAAGCTGCAGCCGAGCTGACATTTGCTAGCAAATGCTCCTAGCAGCAGTGCAAGCCAAACCATATTCCCCTATCCAGGTCCAGAAGAGCCCTGGTCATGGAGACAGTGACTGTTCCTTCAGCCAATGACTTGCCTTCAGTGCCACCGCCAGTGACTTTGCCCAGCTCAACCCGGCTCTTCTGTAGCTTGCTCTTTAATATAGATCATTTACCAGGGTTAACCTATCTTACGGTGGTCATCTTTCAGATGACTCTGAGAGAGACTCAAGGCAGCAATTATTCAACTTTATTGCCTCACTGACTGAAGGATTTTTCACTTTAATGGGCTGGCAAGCTATATAGAGAGAAAGTGCTGGTGGCGTCCCCAGAACGAGGAGCTACAAAAGCAAACTCCTCTCCCTGGAGCTGTAGCGAAATAGCTGGCTTTTAGATTTCTGGGTTTCAAGTAACTCTCCGATATCGGCAGCTGTGATTAGGTATTTGACCCCCTTTATCACCTGTTCATGTTAACAGAGGTTCACAGCGTTGTTTCTTGTCAAAAGAACGACACTATATAGAGAAGCCTAATTGCGTATTTTGTCATGCTGATATTAACGACCCAGAGGGAGGCAGAGCACCAAAACAAATTGAGTAGAGAGAATATTTTACAAAGGTGGCAACGCACAGCGCAGAGTGCCCTGGGAAGACGGGATTTGGGCACAAGCAGCCAGATCTCAGATGTATTTGTTACTGCATGTTTATGCTGTCCGTGGGTAAAGGTGCCTGGGGTATCGTTTGAATGGGGACAGATGGCTATTTTTTTGATAATCTGGAGTTGCTGTTATCAACAGATACAAGCGTATTAAGTGCATCTTAAAAGAACACACCAAATAGTTAAGATAATAGTCATTTGATCCTTAATGAAGACTTTTATCTTACTTTCTATGACTCTGACAGTGTATTCTATTGCATTAGGCCAATTTGACTTACAATATTGTGGAACACAACAGCATTTAAAATCATTCCAGGAAATTTGGTCTGCCTTACATGATTTTGTACTTAGCTGTGGAGGATATAGTGTGAGATTTAAGGCAGTTGAAAACAAAGTACCCAGCAGGCGATTTCAAGGCTATGGGTTCTATTTCGGTTGAGGATAAAATGAAAGAAATATGTTCCTGTGGGTATCTGTGTGAGATTCAGTGATAAGTATGATCTCAACACAAGAAGTGAGGAACTATAATTAAGAGGGGGTTAATGTTGCAACTCTGAGTCTTCTTTTGCAACTGATAGCAGAGGTATGGGATGGCTTGCCAAAGTAGTGATGCTCAAAAGGCTGATGTGGCTGAACCAACTTAACAACAGCAACAGAAGAGTATTATTTGCTGTATAAATATTTTATCGCATAAAGATGTTGAAAGCAGTGAGATGTCATATCAGGATTTTTTTTTAAAGATCATTTATTTATTTATTTATTTGAGAGAGAGCACATGAGAGGGGGGAGGGTCAGAGAGAGATGCAGACTCCCTGCTGAGCAGGGAGCCCTATGCGGGACTGGATCCTGGGACTCCAGGGTCATGACCTGAGCCGAAGGCAGTCGCCCAACCAACTGAGCCATCCAGGCGCCCCTCATATCAGGATTTTTAAGGGTCTATATAGTCTATATACCCTTAACTTTTCTTGGCTAATCTTAAAATGAAATAATTATATGCATGGTACATGCCTATATAATGTATGACATAATAATAATAATTACCTGTAAGAATTATTGCAGAGAGTTAACATACAGATGTTATAACTGACTTTCTTAGGATTTTTAAAGCAACAAACTTTTCTTAGGTTTCTAACATTATGTTTGACTAAGAAATAAACTAATATTTGACTAAAAATAAACTAAACCAATAATTTAGTATATGATTTTTGTATAAGACAAGATTTATGGCCATATCCTTTATATGATGGCTTCTGTAGTCCAATTTCAAGATATAGGCAAGAAGTTCCCCCTTGCCCCCAAAACACCTTTTAAAGCTCATAGATAAGATTAACATATAACCTATGGGCTATGTAATATTATCATAAAAGGTGGGGGTTGCTGACAGGAAGTCTAAAAGGAGTAAAAATAACAAGATATGACAAATGGAAATGTTTGTACACATTCTCTGTCGAGAAAATTGTGAAGTTGTGTGTAGGTTTGGTGAGGGAGGGGTTCAGTGACTGATTAGTGCTGTGTTTCTTGTACCACAGAATAAGGGAAGGTGGGGTATTTGTCTTTTATTTGATGAATTGTAAGTGAAATGGTGTCTTGATTTTAATCTAAAACAGAGAATGCAGTTCAGGCTGACCTAAGTTGATGGAAATGTTCTACAAGTGGCTGCACCATTTTATATTCCCACTGGAATGGGGGTTCTTTTCAGTTTCCCCAAATCCTTGCCAACACTTGACATTGTCTGTCTGCCTTTTGGGTCACTGCCATCTCAGTGCATATGAAGTGAGATCTTGTGGTTTTAATAAGTATCTCCCTGATGAGTAATGATGTTGAGTATCTCTTCATGTGCATATTGGCCATTCCTATATCTTCTTTGGTGAAATATCTATCCAAACATTTTGGCCGCTTTTTTATTGGGTTGTTTATCTTCTTAATTATTGAGTTGTAAGGGTTCTTTATATATTTTAGATAAAAGTTTTTTATTGGATGGATATGTGATGCTAAACTTGTTTTTTAGTGGGTGGCTTGTCTTTTTACTTACTTTTTAAAAATATTTTATTTATTTATTAGAGAGAGAGAGAATGAGTGGGAGAAGGGCAGAGGCAGAGGGAGGAGCAGACTTCCGACAGAGCAGGGAGCCCTGATGCAAGGCTCCATCTCAGGACCCTGAGGTCATGACCTGAGATGAAGGCAGACACTTAACTGACTGAGCCACCCAGGTGCCCCTACTTTCCTGATGGTGTAGTTTGAAGAACAAAAGTTTTGAATTTTGATGAAGTCAAAATTGTTAACGTTTCTTTTCCTCATGTATTTGATGAATTCAAAAAATCATTACCTAATCCAAAATGAACACAATTTACTTCTATGTTGTCTTCTAAGAGTTTAAAGTTTTAGTTCTTACAGTTACATCTATGATACGTTTCAAGTTACTTTTTATGTATGGAGTGAGGTAAGGGTTCAGATTCATCCTTCTGCATGAGAATATCAATTGCCTTAGTACCGTTTGTTGTGAAGACTTTCTTCCTCCATTAAATTGTCTGGCATCTTTGTTCAGTAATAATTTTTTGTTGGGGACAATTCTCATTGAAAATTAATGTGCATATATTTGGTTACTGTATGCTGTAGTCAATATCCTCATCATGCTCACAAAGCAACCTAGAGGTAAATGCTAAATCTATAAATTAATAATATATAAGACATTGTGCTATTGTGTTAAGTCTTTGCTATTATAGGCACCATAACTAAATGCAAGAAAGATATTAATCACATAATAATATAATGTATATATGGTTATGAACTGTGATAAGTACTAAAATTATTTTTATCATTAAAAACAGTAGTTCAATAGTAAAACTACCATCAATTGCACTTTTCTTATAGTAGTGGAATATTAATTTTTATGTTGATTTTATAATTTTAAATCTGGAAAATATTATCATGATCATATTAACAACTTCAGTTATGTGGGTTATAAAAAGAAACTACATAACAAAATTCATTTGCTGTGGTCTGAATGTTTCTGGCTTTCCAAAATTCATATGTTGAAACATAAGCCTTAAAGTAGTGTTAGGAGATGGGTCTTATGGTTGGTGATTAGGTCATGAGGGTGAAGCCTTTATGCTATGGGATTAGTGCCCTGATAAAAAAGACCTGCGATAGCTTCCTTGTCCCCTTCTGCCATGTGAAGACACAACAAGAAATCTGCAACCCGGAAGAGGCACTGTGCTGTCACTCTAATGTCAGATTTCCAGGCTCCAGTACTGTAAGAAATGGATTTCTATTGTTTATAAGCTACCTAGTCTGTGGTATTTTGTTACAGAAGCCCATGTGGACTAAGACATCCTCTAATAGTTTAGTGAAGATGAATTTATTCACAGGTTTTACTGAGCACTGAGTGAAGCACTGAGCATCTATGATAGTCTTCTGTAAATATTTGCATTGGTAATTTTCCTTTGAAGGTTAAAGCCAAGACTTCATTCGTATGACTCTGGGCAAGTCACTTAACTCTTTTTGCCCCAGTTTTATTTTCTCTGAATAGGAGATACTAATTATATCAATCTCATCAGATTTTTGTAAGGATTAAATGAGTTAATATATATAAAATACTAAAAATGGCACTTCACTCACAGTAAGAATGAACTGCTATTGCTCATTTAAATGTAAGCTTTTTGAGGGCAAAGATTTTTGTTACTTTAATTCACCGATATATTCCAATTTCCTAGAAACATGTCTGACACAAATTTGGGGTTTAACTATTCAGAGGATGGACAGTTTAAGATATAGAATGCCAGTTTTCAGTAGGGCAAATTGTAGGGATTTGTTAGACTAATGGCTCATGCCACTGAAAATCTTTCCCATGTCCTTCCTCTGTCAATAATTTCCAAGAGTGTATGGCATGTCAATAATATGACACAGTCATAGAATTCCCTTTGTAAGCCATAGATTTGGAACAATGTGACATATGTGTGTGTGGAAGTTTTATACAGACATGTGGATTAAGTTGAGGTAAGTGTAGAGCAAGACACAAACAAACATAGGGGGAAAAAACACTATTCTCCCCGAATACCCATTTAAAGAATTTCAAAGATTTTAGGGGAAAATCTTGTCAGCACTTTCAGATGGTAGTTGGTATTGTGAAGAGGATATAGAAGACAAAAGAAGAGTGAGAATGGAAAGTTTCCTTGGTTTCCACAAAGCTTCCTATAAAATTATTGAGTTTCCAATAACATTTAGGATGGTTTGAGAAAAGAGTCAGTTTCTAGAAACAAATTTAAATGTGAATACCACTGTAAAAGGCCCCTTGGAAACTTTCATTGCTTGCCACTCTGAGCTATATCAAGTCAAGTCTAGATTCTATCAAATGAAGATTCTTACTTTAAAAGGAAAAAGAAATTTGATCACTGCTGGGAGTAGGTAAAGTCAGTTGCTGAAATGAATAGGAAAAGGACACAGTTTCAAAAAGAAAGTGAGAGTATCCAAGTTGGCTCTTTCAATATGCTTCTTGACAGATGTGCCATCTCTGAGCATCTTTTCTTGAGGTACTTAAAGAAGTGAGTCTCTGACAAAGAAGGGCTCTCATGGGCCTACCTGTGTGGAGGGCAGCTTCTCTAACTGCATTTGGTTACTTTGAAAAGCCGTAGTTCTTGTGGTTTGAGCTTTTGTGGTTTTCAGGAAAAAGTTGGAGGAAAGCTAATATATTTATTTCCAGAACCCAAAGAGGCAGATTTCATCAAAATATGTCCAGCATATCTTTTATTAAAACAAATATAATGCTAAATATCTCTGGAGCGAGTAGTTTAATGACTTGAGATGTTTCATTGCAATCTAGGTGAATATTAATTTATCATAATCTTTTCCCCATTATCTCAATTTAACCTTTGATTTGTTTTGGAAGAAGAACTGTTCTTTTTCAGATCAGTTCTGTGACTATGTCCTCTGCCGGCAGCAAGTTAACGAAAAATATGGCTGAGATTTTCCTGAGGAGTCCACTATTTGTCATACTGGATACTGAATGAGAGGAGATGAGGACACTAGATCTAGTTATCACAGAACAAAACAAAACAAAAGCCAAAGGAGGAGGATAAATCAGAAAAGTTGCGGAGCAAGCAAGCGAAAATTAGAATCACTGTTTCAACTGGAGGAAAGAGAGTTTGTGGATTCCACATGCTAATGATAAAAATAATGTTAAATGTGCAAAAGTAGTTTAAATTGTGTATTTTCACACATACTACTATATTTGGTCCTTGCAGCACTATTGTGACCTAGGGCAGGCCGGGGCTGAGCTTGTATGAACCCCATACAAGGGGTTCATAAATTTACAAATTTACAATTTACATTGTAAATTGGTGAAGCTGGGTGTTGCCTAAGGCTGCTGTAACAGATGACCATAAACTCAGTGGCTTAAATGACAGAAATGTATTCTCTCACTGTTCTGGAAGCTTGAAGTCTGAATTCATGTTGTCAGAAAGCCTGCGCTCTTTCTGGAGACTCTAGGGGAGAATCCATTTCTTGCCTCTTCCAGCTTCTGTTGGCTGTCAGCATTCATTGGCTTGTGGCCACACCCCTCTATGGCCACGTTGCCTCCTCCTCTTCTGTTCTGTGTCTCAAACCTCCCTCTACCTTTCTCTTACAAGTATGGATTTATGGCCCACCCAGATCATCCAGAATGATCTCTTTATCTCAAGGTTCTTTACTAAATTTTATCTGCAAAGACCTACCATGCCCAGGTACTTACAAAGTACATCCATGAAACCGTTTGGTTTCCATGTATGTTAAAGAGAAATTAAATGGTGTCATCTTAAAAAAATTAAGACCTTGAAATAGAGAGTACAAAGATGCCCACAAAGATGAAGAAGTGAATGTGGAACTAAAGGGTAAAGTGGTCTTACAGATTTGAGATTCATCAGGTTCAAAGTGTTTAGTATTTTAGTTTCAGTGCATTTTGAATTTTCAAGGCAAACGCTGTGTTTTCCAAGTTGATTTGAAGAAGGTCATTCTTTTTTCTGAACTTCAGGGAATAGAGGGCTTCAGGACATATTGTGGGAAACAGTGAATCGGCTGCTCAGCAAAGAGAAATTTAGCTTAATTCCTGTAAATAACCTGGGAGAAGAGTAGTATGAATAGCTAACATTTGGTTGAGGCTTTACTGTGAGTTAAGTACCGTGTTAAGTGCTTTAGATGAATTAACTCATTTGATCTTTCCAACACACCTGTGAGGAAGGTCTTATTACATTATTATATATTACGTATAATATACATATTATACGAAGGTTCTATTATATTATACTTCCCAGCTGAGGATACTGAGGCAAAGAAGTTTGTTCAGGTTTATACAGACGTGGCTCCTACTCGAGGCAGTCTACCTCATCGAGCCTGCTGTATTAATCCCCACGTCATCCTAATATTAAAATGTTTTAACAGAGCAGTTCCAGTGCACCCAGGTAATTAAATATATATGCAAATCAGGTCTCAAGGCTCTGGAAAGCAGCAGCCTGGGTTACTTTGGTCTGTATCTGGCATCAGGGGAGCGAGGCTTGCTGTCCAATCAGTCCATCATCGTTTCTGTCATTCACGGCTCTGACATGAAACGAAGCTCGTGTTCCGAAGGACGAAAAGAAATATGTTGCTCTGTCCTCAAGACTTATGTCAAAAACGTCTCAGTCCTCAGGTAATTTACTTGGGCTGGTTCTATTCCTATTTACTTCAAAGCTTCAGTAGAAATGAAAGGGATGCAAAATGGTATTTGGTCTTGCAGAGAGACATCTGGATTCTTCTCCTGGATCTGGCCTTGCTGACAGGAAATGTCTTCTGGCAATCACATGGCTCGGCTGAGGTGGAAGGTATTTATTTTCTTTTCTCCTAAATAAAATTCCAAATGGTTTCTGTTTGTTTGTTTGTTTGTTTGCTTGTTTTAATATCCTCCAGCAAATTTTCTACGGTGCATTGAAAGCTTTTCCCCACAGTTAGCAGCTACCGCCATTGCTCACCATTTAGTTCGGGAGTGAAAGCTGAACTATTTTACAACGAAGAAGAGATTATTAGGTAGAATAAGACCACAGGCCACGTTTCAAGGGGTGGCATCAAGCTCATAGAATTAAATCAGTTATTGTTTGTAAAGTGCTTTGAACAAATGCCTGCCACATAGAAGTGCTTGTCAGCTAAGGAAATAACAATACGACTCAGGGAGAACTTGTCTTCTCTGGGGCTGGTCCTGGGAGCTTCTGAGAAAATACCGGAGGCATCAGCTGATGCAGTAGGAGCAAGTGTTTGTAGGTGAGCTGAGCTCAAAGTGTAACACGTAATAATTTCTAACATTTTTAAGCCTTGGAAATTTGGCACCGTGATGGATGTTCCTGAATGATAGCTGGCTTCTATTCAGATGGAAGAAGGGCTCCAAGGAGCCTCAGGAAATATAGAGAGATATTATTAGCATTGTTTCTCAGACAAGGAAATTGAGCCTCAAAGAGAGGAAGTTTCTTGCCCAAAGTCAGGCAGAGTGCGGAGACAAAACCATCCCTCTTGGCCCCATGTCTTCAGGTCCATGTCAAGATGCTTCCACTGTGCTATTCAAGGCAAATAGGCATGGTCAATAAATATTCCCATTAGAGCAAATATTTGTTTATTTTACTTTTTTGATCTTAACAAATTCGGTTCCTAGCGAGAAGTAATTCATGTTGCAAATTTTAAATTGACAGGTTACCTTTGCTCAAACTAATGCTTTTCATGATAGACTCAGAGAGGTGGCAAAATGCTTTTAGACCGTGTGGGAACTAGGGGAAGTTATGTGCTTTGGGAGGGTGGGGATTTATATCTTCTTTTTAAAAATAACTGATGGGAACAGGGAAAGAATTTAAAAATTTGGTTGTATGTGATCTGGATTCACTCACTCAGCAAGTATTTTTTGAAAGCAGACTTTTATTACCAGTAGCTATACCGGGCTTGGGGAATATAAAAATCAGGAAGACATGTATCTTGTAACGAGCTTACAACATAGTGTACACACAATCCCTAACAGAGCAACTTGTAGTTCTCGGAAGCACTAAATATTGTAAAAGAAAGCAGAAACTATTATTCAACCAGTAAGCTAATGTGTTCAGTCAACAGTTAATGTTCTACAGCCAAAACTTCTATGTATGTATATCAATAGATTAAATAAATGTATGTATACATACCTGCATTTTCACTTTCTCTCTTATATTATGTCAAAGTCTGGCCATGAGAAGGAAGGAAAGACTAGGACATTTTATATAAGATGTGAAGTAAGAACGCTAATAAAAAGATTGACAAAATAAAGCCAATCAAACCAAACTGTATTTATACTGTGATCATGATAACTAGTGACAATGTGTGTAATAACTATCTGGATCAGATGCCATGCGTTTTCACACAGTGTGTCATTTGCTTACTTATTTCCACTTCAGTAACAACCCAATTGTATCTTTCACTTAATAATTATGACTAGCTCATACAATAATATAGGTACCAGGTTCCATTCAATATTAGTCTTCACTAAACAATATTCATGAAACACTCAGCCCATAGAAGCATCTTAGCTTACTCTCATTCTCTCTCTCTCCATCCCTTGACAATACATATTGGACATTTACCATGAACTATGGCATATGTCTTCTAATATTTTCTTAAGACTTAAACTTCAGGGAGCCAGAAATAAAACATTGCAAAAGGTCCACACCCTACTTCTTGTCCAAAAAACTCCAAATTTGCAGAGCGTGGGGTACACATTCCGATTTAATAGTTGATATCAGAAAGTGTTATGGAATTAATTTTTAAATTGTACATATTATGAGAAGAGTATTCTTAGAGACCTTAAACCTAAATGTGATTTAGAGTAACCTAGTAAATAACAAAATTACAGTAATGGGGTTCACAAAATTATTACCTCATTTTTATCTTTCCACGAGTATTCTTTACTTTCCCCACTTTTTTCTAAAACAGATTTTTACACCCTGCTCAGTTCTCTGAATCTGATTTTGCTTTAGTATAATGGATAACTTTTAGTTTCAGCAACCAATAGAGCCTACACCTTATTCTTCAAAAGTGGATAAGCCATGAGTGCCTTCAGGCTGCTTTTTTAGAAAAAAAACCCTTCAGTATGAATTTGTAGAACAATCTGGGTCTTTCGTGTCTGTTATTTTTCACCGAGGGCAAATGGATCTACTTCACCCTTAGACCCCCATCAAGCAAGTTTGCCTTCCCTTTTCCCATCCCCAAGACAAATTAAGAATGCTGAAACCTTTCACTCATAACAAAACAGTGATAAAGCAGGTAACAAGACCTCACATTAATCAGGTCTTTCAAAGAAGAGGCCCCAACCTGTACCCTTTGTCTAGCCTGCTGGTAGATGGGTTTTTTTTCAGGCTCTCTTTTAGGGTCTTAGCATTCTTTAGTCCCGCAGCACATTCTCCTTGGAAATGTTTCACTTTTCAGACAGCCTCTGTGTTGATCAAAAAAACCCAGAGAGCACTACAGAAATCTGAACTTCTAATGATCTTCTTTTATATTTTCTTACAATGGACAATGGCTCTCTCAATACTAATGGCCATCAGTACACAAAGAGGCAACAATGCGAAGGGATGGAGGGTGGAGAAAGAGTAGCACCATCACAAGATGTGCTGTATCATCTTAGTGGAAAAAAAGAATCCTGTTTTCTGTAGCCAAATTGTTGCTATCTCTTCTTGAAAATATTCAAGGTCCCTGCAAACCAATGCTGAGATGAGAAAAGATAAGAGTAGATGAACAATTTTCTTCTCAGGAAGAAACGTTACCGTCAGTTACGTGTAATACGGAGTCTTCTAGTGCTTTTCTACTCCCTTTCACTACCAACCCAACAGTAGAAAACCAACTCACTAATTCTGTTAAATTTCCTCCACGCCGTGCTTGACCTTTTCCAGGCGAAATGAAGCACTGTGCCCTTGCGTACGTACAATTATGTTAAATCAAGCGCGCCCTCTACTGATCAGTTGAAATATTACCAAGTTGGTACTGGATTCACCGCATCACTGAAAAGAGAAAGGAAAGATGTTTGGGGCAGTTTTAATTGTATGTTTTTAAAAATATCATTATGTAAGAAAATTATAAAAATTTTTGTATCAGGTTTAACAGAAACATAATTCAGTGTAAATCAGTTTTTATGATTTAACTTTTATAAATAATTTACAAACTGGCAGGGGTTTTTTGGAAAAATTAAAATAGCTTATTCTCTGCTCTCAAGATTTTTGTGACAAACACTATCATTTTAATAACACAAGGAAATAAGTTATCATTACAAAGCAGGGATTGCAAGCTTTGTTTGAAATGAGCCAGGTGGTAAATATTTTAAGTTTTGCTAGGCATCATGTCTCTTTTTCCACTACTCAGCTCTGCCATCTGAAGGTACTCATAGTCAATAGTGAATGAATGGGAGTGGCTGTGTTCCAATAAAACTGTTTACAAAAACAAACCTCAGGCCAGATTTGATCTATAAAGCAGTAAATCTGCAGGTCTGTTGAGCCATAAAAGAATGTAAACATCTCCAAAGTGTTGCATTATTTAAAAAAAATTACAGCGGGGCGATGGCTGTGATTTTTGCTTGAATGTTGCTAGCACTTTCAAACATTTGGGAACTGTTCTTTTTGATTGGTTTCCAGACTGAACTGACAAATAAAATAATGAAACAAAAAAACAAAAACTATGCGCTGAAAATAATGAAAAATTAGAACTGGCAGGATTTTCAAAGGTCATTTAATACTAGTTTCTCACTTACGGAGGAGGAGACTAAAGCCCAGGGGAATTCCTGAATGCTACTCTAATCACCTGTATTGTTCACTGAATCAGCTTTAGATGATTTTTGGCTATTTTGGTAAGAGAATGTGTGGAATATGTTTTGAAACTAGAAAGAATTAAACGCATATTATTGTTACTAATATAGGAATATTATAGGATAATAGGTAAAGAGGGCACCTGGGTGGCTCAGGGTGGTTAAGCCTCCAACTCTTGATTTTGGCTCAGGTCATGATCTCAGGGTCATGAGGTCGAGCTTTGTGTCAGGCTCTGTTACTGGCCATGGAGCCTGCTTAAGATTCTCTCTCCCTCTGCATCTGTCCCTCTCCCTCCCCTGTTCAGGCTCTCTCTTTCTGAAATATATATATATATATTTATATATATACTTATATTTATATTTAAATATATAAATATATTTATTTTCTTTCCATATATATATATATATATATGTTAGGAAATATATAGGACAAATATATAGGACAAAAATATATAGGACACTTTCATTTTCTCTCCCTTTGAAGACCAAATTTACATAAATGATAAAACCACAAGTTCATAAACCTTTTCCTTGATTGGAACCACCCCAAAATTTAACGGTATGAACTCACATAGGCATTTTATGTAAATATCACAATTTCGTAGATTTTAGAATTTTTATTGGCAATCGAGTGTAGATGTGACTGTAATTCACCTTGGTATTTGAGCAAAATTGTGATTTACATGTGATAACCAAAGATAGATGTGTCTTCATTATTGAATTATTTTTAGCAAAGGATGTCATTATGTGAAGACAGAATTTTTGTGGCAATGTGTATAACTAAGATTTCCCTGAACTTGACTCAGTGCTGCCTATTCTGACCAAATAGTGAGTTTTAAATGTCTTTCAAATTAAAGCTAACAATGAAGACTTGAAAAAATCAATTCAGCAATTAGTCATTTATTCAACATTCTTTCAAAATAGTTACAGGCACTATGTGAAATGGTAGTGATATATTTCTGATAAAAAAGCCTACCTGGTCAATGTTCTCAGTGAGCTTTCAGACTATAGAGGAATTATTATTGACAGGGCCTTGAGCTCTGACTTTGAGAACACAAAAATAAACATGATGCCAAGTTTGTGCTCAAGGATTTTATATAGGGATGGAGAGAATAGATGAGAAATAATGAGGTAAGGGTAAAAATATAATAAATCAAAAATGAGAATAATAATTAACTGGCACTAAAACGTCATACAGAGAGATTATTTCTTATGGGACAGTTTTGTGGTACAGTGACTATTTGATCCACACCTTGAAGCCTGAATAAGGATTGAACAAGTAGAGATGAGGCAAGAGAGGAAAGAATGAACAGACTTTCCTAACAACAGATGCAGCATCATTGAAGATAAAAAATGGGGTGTGTTTGGGGTATAATGAATAAACAATTGGGGTTCCACTGTGTATGCTTTTGTGAGGGGAGGGTTATGACAGAGAGGTTGTTTGGACCTAGACCATGGGGAATATTAAAGATAATGAAAAGAGGTTGAGTAGGGAGTGGAGAGCCATTGAATGGTCAGAACTGTGTTTTTGGACAGTAAACTTAAGTGGATCAAGTTCAAGGAAATTTTATTTATAAAATTTTATTTATGAAAAATGGCAAATAATGGGAGAAAAGTAACAAAGGCCTGAACTTCCCAGTGGTGTGTGTGAATAGACAGAAACTCGATCTGATTCCAATGGTGGAGAGAAGTCTACAAACCTGAATAAATGATTAACTGAGGAAATTGTTGATGAAGGAAGAAGTGAAAATGGATTTCAGGATCAGTCACACATATGTCTAATAGGTTGGTAATGGCATTAATAGATGAGGAAACAGGAAAACATCTATTTGATGAGGAAAACGTGAAGTTTTCTCTTGGCCTTATGGAGTTTGAAGTAAGAATAGACTATCTACATAAATTGTAGGAATTTGCCAAAGTTTCTGATTCTTAAAAGAGATTTAAATTTAGAAGTCATCTGTACGAAGTGGTAATGAAGCGGTGGAAAGTGATGTTTTTCCCTTATGGCTTTAAAGTTTTAATTTTAATAAGACAGAACTTTTCATTTTAGTCAAACCAGAGCTATGAAATCTTTGGAAACCTAGGATATAAATTTATATGCACTGCATATTTGATAAGAATTTCTTTGGTGCTTAAATTGGAAGAAATTCATTTAGAATGGTAGCACGTTGGACTTAGCAACTTTTTTTTTCCTAAATAGGTAGGAAGGAAGAAAAATTAGCTATTGGTTTGGAAGGAATGTTTAAGATCTTGATATACTGGACATGTTACCTACTTGTCAGTAGGATGGAATAAAAAAAAAGAAAGAAACAAGAGTTCCTTTTTGGGGGGGAAGCAGGAGGAAGCCACCTTCCCTGTTTATTTATTTTTTTAAGATTTTATTTATTTATTTGACAGAGAGAGAGAGAGCGAGCACAAGCACAAGCAAGGGGAATGGCAGGCAGAGGGAGAGGGAGAGGGAGAAGCAGACTCCCCACTGAGCAAGAGCCAAATGTGGGACTCTATCCCAGGACCCTGGGATCATGACCTGAGCCAAAGGCAGACGCTTAAGTGACTGAGCCACCCAGGTGTCCCGAAACAAGAGTTCCTTAAAGGTTCTCTGCAGCCATTACTATTAAAGAACAACAGCATTAAAATCATTTTCAGGAAGTTGAGCTTATGAGCTTGCAGAGTTTAGAAGGGGTGTAGAGCAATCTCTGGTTTTCCAGCTTGTATTTTCATTCTGGGATCATTTCTAACCAGAATTACTAATTTAATCCTTAACTAATTTAGTGTTTTATTACAGCATTTGTAGAGCCCAAAAAGATTAATGGTTATGATGAAACCCTCTCATTTGATCTTAGGAACTTAATATTCAGCTAAAAAGGAAGAACAAAGAGTAACCAGAATGGGTAATATTTTGTGGAGTGAAGACTCAGCAGCTCACTCTGAATGAAGGGAATAGGTCAACATTTTACTGAAGAAAATAAAATACAGACCAGGATTTTACAAAATGGATAAGAAAATGGAGAAGGGACCAACGTCATCCATCCATAATGCCCACTGCTGCATTTCTTCCCTCTCGTCACCTCCTGTTTCCAGGTAAATGAAGAGCAGGGCAAATCCAGCCCAGTCTTTACACTGGTGCTCAGAAGGTCTCAGATAAGATAGGAAGGGTTCAAGGAAGAGCTACCCATGTCTAATGATTGAAATAAGAAAAGATAGGATAACAACTATGAGAGATTATTATGGTTATTTTAAAAATAAGATAATTAAACTTCCCATGTGGAGCCCTCTGAATGATTACATACCCTGGGAAAAAAGGAAAAATATTCACAACTAATGCTTTGCATTTTCAAATAAATTAAAGAGAATATAGAATATATGAAACCATAAAACAGAGATGAAGGGAATATTCAAGAGGATAATTTGAGAGAGTTAGAGAAAGAAATTGAGTATAAAAGACATAAATTTGGAATGAATTGAAAACAATGAGATGGTTGAAATTTGAGCCAAAGTTAAAAAGGCTAGGAAAATAATTCAGATTATATAAAGAAGAAAAACAAGACTGAAAGAAACTAGAGAAAATATATATTAAAGATAATGAACCTCATTCTAGAGTTTAAAAAACAAAATATCCCAAAATACAATTTAAAAAAGTTCTTAAAATGATATTAATGTTATAACATCTGAAAATTGTAATGTACACCATGTTCCAGAACAATCAACACTAATTTATATCAAGGTGAAGTTACTGGTCCTCAAGGAAAATTAAATGATTATTCAGGATTCAAGGAAAAAACTCACCTAAAAATCAGGACAATTTTTTCACAATAGTCAGAAGGCAGTGGAAGAATATATCTGAAGTGTTGTGGGAGGAGGAGGGCAATTTTTGAAGAAAAATACTTATACCTGAGACATTGCAGTTATGGTGTAAATGTTACAGATGAATGTTTTCAAAAGTGCAAGGGCTCAAGAATACAGCATCTATGAATTCTTCTTGGATAAAGTATATAATAAAGAAATCCAGTCCACCAAGAGATTAATCAACATATAGAAGTCAGGGTTGGGGGGTGCCTGGGTGGCTCAGTTGTTAAGTGTCTGCCTTCGGCTCAGGTCATGGTCCCAGGGTCCTGGGATTGAGCCCCGCATCGGGCTCCCTGCTTTGCAGGAAGCCTGCTTCGCCCTCTCCCACTCCCCCTGCTTGTGTTCCCTCTTTCGCTGTGTCTCTCTCTGTCAAATAAATAAATAAAATCTTAAAAAAAAAAAAAAAAAAGAAGTCAGCGTTGGATTTGGAATTGAATTTAACCAGGGCTGATGTTTTGTTAGCTGAGTATAATGGAAGGAAAGAAGATCAAGGAATTGAAGGTATATGAGTTAGTGATTATATAGGCCATAGAATCTAAACTGGGTAAGGAAGGAAGTGAGGACATGAGATAAAAAAGTGACCCCAAACTTCTGGCTCTACCAATGGTCTTCTCAAACCTCCTTCTAGACTTACAACAAGGGTTGGTGGGTGAGAAAATAACACAGTCCTCCAGCTTTCATTATTTCAGCCTCTTTAGTTGCAGACTGTTTCTTATCCTTGGGTGACTGAAAGCTAAAACTCTAAAAGAGTTTATGACCATCCCTTCTGTAAATTTTGTACCTTTTATTTTGTTTCTGGGCCATTTGTAACCTCAGCAAAATTTGGGGCAAAAAGATTCCCATTTTAACATGCCATTATACAGTTATTCCTCCAAAGACTAGATACTTCTTAGCAAAAGCCTTCCACTCTCTCTACCATGTTCTCAGTCTTAATTTATGGGGCTTAAATGGGATTATAAAATACGTACTATTTATATATGAAAGGAATTTATTTCATTTTATTTGACTATAACAGAAATCAATATAGTGAAGTAGCTATGAGTTGGCCTTTGGTATCAGACAGACAAGATTCTAATTCTGGCTCCGTGACTATGACCTTATAGACTATGACCCTTAAGCAAGTAGATTAACTATTCTATAAAATGGTGATAATAATAATTGTTTTCATAAAGATTAAGATGTAAAATGTTAATATATGTTAATCATATTAAAGAAATGACATGACTTTTATAAACCTCTTCCAAAAAATTCTTCGCAATTTATTTAAGTATTATGCTGATGCCAAAACTCGACAAAAAATTACAAGAAAACTACAGACCAATGGCTTTCATGAACATAAATGCAAAAATTCTATAAAAACTTCAGTAAATCAAATCCAAAATTATTTATAAAGGATAATATATCATGATCAAGTGGGGTTTATGCAAGAGTGCAGCTTGGTTTAACATCTGAAATTCAATCTACAAGCTAACTATATACCTGTAGGAACTAGAAAAACAAGAACAAACTAAGCCCAAGGTCAGGAAGAAAGGAGATAACAAGATCAGAGTAGGAATAAATGAAATAGGGACTAAAAAGATAGTAGAAAAGATCAAAGAAACTAAGAGCTGATTTTTGAAAAGATAAACAAAACTGACAAAACTTTAGCTAGATTTACCAAGAAAAAAAAAGAGTGTTCAAATAACAAAATTATAAATGGAAGAGGCGATATTACAACTAATACCACACAAATACAAAGAAACATTACAGACTATTATGAGCAATTATATGTCAACCACTTGGACAACCTAGAGTAAATGGATAGATTCCTAGAAACATTAAACCTACCATTTGAATCATGAAGAAATATATCTGAAAAGACCAATAACAAGAAGAAAAACCAGTAAATAATCTGATTAAAAAATGGGCAGAGGTTTGGACTAGATATTTTTCCAAAGAAGACCTAAAAATGGCCAACAAGTACACAAAAAGGAGCTCAGATCACTCATCATCAGGGACATGCAAATTAAAAGCAGAATCACTCTCTCAAAGAGATGGACTCTCATGTTCACTGCAGCGTGATTCACAATGGCCAAGACATGGAAACAATGTAAGTGTTCACGACAGATGAATAAAGAAAGGAAAAGTGGCATATATATCCAATGGGATATTACTCAGCCTTAGGAAGGAAGGAAATCCTGAAATTGGTGACAACATGGATGGAACTTGGAGGCATTATTAAGTGAAATAAGTCAGACAGGGAAAGACAAATACTCTATATGATCTCACTTATATGTGGGATCTAAAGACGATGAAGTCATGGAAACAGTGAAATGGTGGTTATTATGGGCTGAGGAGTTGGGGATATGGAGACGCACTAGTTAAAGAATCCAAACTTTAGTCCTAAGAGGAATAAGTTCCAGGGGTCTAATACACAGCACGGCGACTGTAGTAACCAATACTGTATTGCATACTTGAAAGTTGCTATGTGAGGAGAGCTTTAATTATCTAATGACAATAGAAATGAAATGATAATTATATGAGGTGAAGGATGTGCTAACTAACCTAACTGTGGTATACATTTCACAATATGTATGTGTATCAAATTATCACATGGTACACCTTAAACTTACATAATATTTCAGTAAAGCTAGAAAAAAAGTGTGATATCAGTGTAAAGATAGATAAATGGATAAATGGAAATCAGTGAGAATATAAATTCAATGGGGAAAAGGACAATTCTTCCCACAAACGGTGCAGAATGATGGTACAGCCACATATAGGAAACTGAAGCTCAACTCTTACCTTACAACATAAGCACAAGAACTTAAATATAAGAGCTTACACTCTAGAACTTCTAAGGATCACCTAGGAGACAGCTTAACTGATGTTAGCCTTGGAAAACACTTCTCAAATTCAGCACCAAAACCACAATCCATAAGAGAAAAATAATCAATATAGTCGATGTTATCAAAACTAAAACCTTGTACTCTGTTAAGCAAATAAAACTGGGAGAAAATATTGCAAAATGTGTATCTTATAAAGGACCTGTATTTAGAACATAAAAAATGTCTTACAACTTAATAAAAAGAAAACGGGGGGCGCCTGGGTGGCTCAGTTGGTTAAGCGACTGCCTTCGGCTCAGGTCATGATCCTGGAGTCCCAGGATCGAGTCCCGCATCAGGCTCCCTGCTCGGCAGGGAGTCTGCTTCTCCCTCTGACCCTCCCCCTCTCATGCTCTCTTTCTCTCTCTCATTCTCGCTCTCAAATAAATAAATAAAATCTTAAAAAAAAAAGAAAACGGTACAATAGAAAATAGACTAGACATTTGAACAGATATTTTTTCAAAGAAATTCTATGGATAAATAAACACATAAAAAGATGCTAAAGATCATTAGCCATTGTGGAAATATAAGTTAAACCACAGTGGGGGATGCCTCAGTGGCTCAGTTGGTTACGCATCTGCCTTCAGCTCAGGTCATGATCCCAGGGTCTTGGGATCGAGCCCCGCATCGGGCTCCTTGCTCAGTGGGGAGTCTGCTTCTCCGTCTGCCTGCCCTCCCCCTGCTTGTACTCTTTCTCTCTCTCTCTCTGACAAATGAGTAAATAAAATCTTAAAAAAATAAATAAAAAAACCACAATGGGATGCCACTACTGACCGACTTGAATGACTAAAATTTTAAAAGTTCGACCACGTTAAATGTCGGGAAAGATGTGAATTTTCACACACTACTAGTGGGGATGATAAAACCACTTGGGAAAAAAAGTTAACATTTTCTTAAAAGGCGTACATACACCTACCATATGATCCCACTGTTCCATTCCTAGGTATTTACCCAGGAGAAGTAGAAGTACATATTCACAAAAAAAGGCTTGCATGTGAATATTCATAGTGGCTCTATTTGTGATAGCTTAAAACTGGAAATGACCAAAATTCCCATTAACTGTTGAATAGATAGAAAATAGAATATCCATACAATGAGGAGGAATGAATTATTGACACATGCAACAATATGAATGAATCTCAAAATGATTATATTAAGTGAATGAAGCTAAGCCGAAAGAGGATATATGGTAAAATTCCATTTGTATAAAATTATAAAAAATGTAGACTAATCAATCTATCATGATAGAAAGCAAGTTCAGTTGCCCAGGGATGAGAAGACAGGAGAGGTACAGAGATCAATTATACCAGGAGTGCTCAACACATTTTAGCTATTATAGTAATAGTAGTTATTGTTACTATTATGAGCCTCTCACCACTCCCCACACCCCTAAATGGAGAAGGAACAAAGGAAGGGGGAATTTTTAGCTTAAATAAAAAATGACAGAGAAAACTCTGATGTTTGATTCTAAAGATTAGATCAAATTTCTTTTATTATGCAGAATAGGGTATTGAAATTCAGGTTGAGTTACAGAAAAATAAGAAAAGCGTCCACGTTTTTTGCAGCCCAGAATATCTTTCAACTATCCTACCCTTTACACGCACAAGCATTTCTGCCATCCCCTTCCCCAGCCCACACACACTGTGGTTCTAAATCCTATTTTGCATTTTCCTGTGTCTGAGGAGTTACTGTTTCGTGTGAAGGACCAAAAACCACAGTTCCATATTTCAAAAGCTAGTTTCTAAATCAGCGAAAAGCCAGAAGTGAGACTAAAAAGGTCACACCAGGAACCACAAACATTTTGTGTGAACTGCTTGGCTTTGGATCTTGTCTTCCTTACTGGGCACAGTAAACCCCCGGAGCAGTCATATTTGTCTGTTGACTGGTTGACTCAAGTGATATCTCTTTATATTTGACAAAATTTGGGCAAAGTGAAGGATGAAGATTCCAGGGCCTGAGGAAACTTTGCCATGGTTTTTACCAAGAGGCTATGCTGTTTCCCATAGGAGTGAATTTGGGAATGTGCAGAGCTCTGCTGGCATTTTAAAGGTGGGGGTCAGGGGTGTCTGGGTGGCTCAGTCTGTTTAGCATCTGCCTTTGGCTTAGGTCATGATCCCGGTGTCCTGGGATCGAGTCCCGCATTGGGCTCCTTGCTCATCGGGGAGCCTGCTTCTGCCTCTCTCCCTGCTTGTGCTCTCTCTCTGTCTCAAATAAATGAATAAAAATCTTTAAAAAAAATAAAGGTGGAGGCCAAAGCTGTTAATTCTCTTGTCAAAACCAAGAATTGTCTCACTAAAGGCACCAGTGTGGGGAAACACTGAATTCTAGTCCATGTTATACAGCAAAAAAAAAAAAAATGGGGAGTCCAAGGATGTTGTACCAAATGATCCTCAAGTTCTCTCAAGTGTATTTCTCTTATAAGGGTAAGTTTGGGCTTGTGTTTTATATTCTGTTATGATTGTCTTGCAGTGGGAATGGGAAATATTTATCCACATTAGAGATGACCATATTACATGCCATTGATTTTGGTACAACATCAAATGGCTTCTATCCTGGGAACGTTAGAAAAAGAGGCAAGTCATTTCATTACAAAGCTTCAAGAAATGGTCTAAGGGTCAAAGGGAAATGAAGTCAGAGACAGTGAGAACCCAGGACTTCTGATTGTTATTTCAGTGCTTGTGCTAACATTGAATTGGGATATTAGCAATTTCTTAAAAATTATCAAGTAAATAATATAAACTAGAGAAGGATTCACATGTATCCTTAAAAACATTGAGAAATGGGCATTTACTTTATATTTACTCACTTTATTTTTATCCCTATTTTCATTCAGAGATTGGGAACATGGCCTCTGGAGTTTAACTTGCCAGCTCAAATTCCAGTTCTGTCATCTGATGCTGTTTATTCTGATGGCCCACTTTCTTCATCTGTGTAAGGGGGAATTTAGGATTGCTTGGGGGATTATATAAATAATTTATATCAAATCTCTACCAGTGCCTGGAACATGGTGAATCCTCAAAAATTAGCATAATTTTTGTTTAATCTCTACAGAGGTGCTAATAAATACATTATATAGTAAAGTTAGAAACCTCAAAGCTGGGGCGCCTGGGTGACTCAGTTGTTAAGTGTCTGCCTTCGGCTCAGGTCATGATCCCAGGGTCCTGGGATTGAGTCCCACGTCGGGCTTTCTGCTCAGCGGGGAGCCCGCTTCTCCCTCTCCCTCTGCCTGCCACTCCCCCTGCTTGTGTTCTCTCTCTCTGTCAAATAAATAAATAAAATCTTTAAAAAAGAGAATCCTACAATTGCCTTTGAAAATGACATAATTTAGAAGCACAATCACTTTTTGTCTCCTGACCTCAGAAAATCTTAGCCCATCCGTAGGTCTGACGAGGGAAATGATCCAGATACTGAAGGCCTAGGCTCCATGGCAATTCATGTGATGTTGAGGATTTACGATCCAGAGTCACTGTTGCTTGGACTCGTGCACATTTTTAATCATCTAGCTAAGTGTTCTCCATACTTCTAAAACTTTGCTTTCTTTCACTACCTTCCATTACCTACATTTACTTTTAAATATGTTATTGGTGACTGTGCCCTTTCCCCACATCTCCGAAAGACTGGGAGGATTCTTTTCAAGTTTTCCTAGGCTTCAAATGTAAACAAGATAGAATTATTGACCTCTCTATTTTGTCTCTCTTTTTATAGATCTATTGTGATATTTTACTGTGTAAATCGTAAACTGTAAAAACCAATATCCACTAGGTGGAAGCCTTGTTCTTCCATTAAATATAGATTTTCCTTTAAAAAAAAAAAAGGAAATTTATATATTTTCCCCCTTGTGAAAAGGTGAATGTGTCAGTCCTGGTACTAAGAACTCTGCTTAAGAAGTAACGGTTATATCTCGGGGCTCTTTTGAAGTTCACAATGGAGGACTCACTTAAGGGGGAGAGGTGTGTTGATTTGTGAACAGTGTCTAGTTTCCTTTTTTTCCCTTTATCCTTCATGGGCTACTCAAGTAACAATCCCCCATGAAACGTTGTTCTTCACAGAAATGTCACACTCCTCTAAGAACTAAATCTGAGGACTTCCTCTTGTCTCTTTACATAGGTGATTTACGGAAGGATCTCCCCAAATCATATGTCTGTATTTCTTATCAGTCTTCATTGTTCCACCATTTTGATGGAACTCTTCAGAGAAAATGTAACAGGGATATGTATGTTTCTGACATTTTTCAAGCAGATTTATATTTAAAAAAGGATGACTTTTAATGGTCCGTTTGTGTTTGAATTTCCTAATGGTTCCAAGTAAGCAGGATTTAATTTTATCAAATCATATCATTTTAGCAATGTATAGGATAATAGAAAATGTTGGAATGATGGGAGTGCATTAACCGGTAAGCAGTGGCTGAAGTTTAGAGTCCATGGGGTTGAGAAATTGAGGCTTATTCAAAGCACAGTGATATTTATCTGGTACTCAGGAAATTTCAAGTTAGGTAGAATGATGGTGCAGCCACTTTGTAAAACAGTTTGGCAGTTTCTTAAAATGTTAAACATAAATATATCATATATCATACTGCTCAGCAACTTCCCTCCTTGTTATCTAGCCAAGAGAAATGAAATTATATATCCACACAAAGACTTCTATGTAAATGTTCATTAGTAGCATTATTTATATCAACCAGAAAAAGGAAAACAATCCAAATTTCCATCAACTAGTGAATAGACAAAAAAATGGTGTATCCATACAGTGGAGTACTACTGAACAATCAAAAGGCATGGAGTAGTGATATGGACTGCAGCTTGGATGAACTCCAACACATGTTATGTAGAAGAAGCCAGACATAGAAGATTACATATTGTATAATTTCATTTCAAGGAAAAGTACAGAAAAGGTAAATTTATGATGACAGAAAGTAAATTAATGGTCGCCTGGAAGTTGGACTGGGAACAAAGAGTACCTGCAACAGGCATGAAGTTTCCTCTTGTGGTGATGGAAGTGTTTTACAATTGGATGGTGGTGATGGGTGCACAAATCTGTACATTTATTAGAAATTATTGAATTTGTACACTTAAATTTTATTGTGTGTGTAAATCTGTTAAAAATTGGTAGAATAGGGGTGCCTTGGTGGCTCAGTTGGTTAAGCTTCTGCCTTGGGCTCAGGTCATGATCTCAGGGTCCCGGGATCAAGCCCCATGTCTGGCTCCCTACTCTGTGGGGAGTCTCCTACTCCCTCTGACCCTCCCCCCTCTTGTGCTCTGTCTCTCTCTCACTCTCTCTCTCAAATAAATAAATAAAATCTTTAAAAAAAATTGGTAGAATAAATCGGAAAGTGAAAGGTTCTTATAAAGTCCAGAGAAAGAAACTCATTAGATAGTCCAGCTTCCAGGTCATGCCAGTTTCTTGTCTTAAAGTTTCAGAAAAGAGTAAGAATACATGACTTTCATTTCTCGTACCCTGAAAAAAATAGCCAAATGCTCCCAAGCCATGGGGCTTGTGTTTGCCAGAGACCTGTGAGACTTTCCTCTAGCTCACAAAATCCACCACACACCGAATGCAACCAGACTCTGTTAGGTCTGGTCCTTTTCTCTCAAGGAACCTGGACACTATGTTGTTTGCCTATCTTGCTCCATTTAATATTATTGGGAAGTGAGGTGGATCCAAAGAAAATATATTTTTCCTGGGTAACTTTTGACAGACTGTAAACTTTGTCCACCTTCTCAGCATGTCTTTTAGACCTTTTTTTTGCCATTATCTGGCCAGAACAATGGGTTGTTTTTTCTGACATCAGTGATGGTAAATTTATGGCATGACATAGGTCTAAAGACTCACTTAAGACATAAATCTGAAGGAAAATGTATGAAATGGATGAATATTCACAAATATATTGATTAATTTCCCTTATAGAAATGTCTTACCTCCCCTCCAAATCCTATTGATAATTGTTACTATTTTGAATCATTGAAAATGCTTAGAATTTGTTTTACAAAACCCATCCCCAAACTGCCTAGATATAAAAGGAAATGGGCATATGTTTGCCTACATAATGCATGTGCATTTTCCATTTTGAAGGGCAAATACCCTTTCCTTTGTGCCTTTGGGAAATTTTCCTTGTTACCCTGTGAGTGTTCTCAGACTCACTTCTTTTCCTTCCTTCCCTGGGCCAGGCTTTCGGTGGCTTCAGGAAGACAAAAAGTCGGTGCTTGCAGTGATGACCAGGAGATGAACTCTGCTTCTGCCTCTCCTCAATTTTTCAAAATCACCCAGAATGTGACGTGTGATCAACAGCTGATTCTCCAATGAAGGTATCAATCTTGGTTCTTCCCTCTACCATGCGGGAAGGATCAAAGTTACCCTTTCAATCAATTTTGAGCAGAGAAGTTATCTTTTCTATCATGAACATACACCAGCTTCAGTTGGAAGAAATTTTTCATTTGTTCCATTCAAGAAGCCTCTGGATGAAGATTAGGGGTGAGTTTTAGGAAAATTATTATTTCCTAGGTTCTGCAAATTATTTTCATGGTTGGGTTGAACATTTCAACTTTTTGTCAGTGGGCTCCTAATAATTATATTTTTTAAGCTGGAGTGGTTGTTGCTGTTCTCTTCCATGGGGACAGTTGTTACCATGTGGTTGTGACTAACTGTATAGGCTAAATGCCTTTTGCTTGTCTATTCTCTCTACCTTCATTGCAGTTTCTCAGTGTTGCTTGATGAAAAAAAATCCTTTCCACCTTTTTCTTAGTTTAGCTGAATACTTTCTTCACAAGCTTGGTGAAGGACTCCGTCTCTGCTCCAGACCCCTCCAGCATTTTATCACTCTCCAATAGATATAATCTTTTAAGCTTTTTTTTTTTTTTAACAACCAAAATTGGGTAGCATGGCTATATTAAGGGACAATTTTTTTTCTGAATCATTACTTTGAGATGAAAATTCTTACAAAGATTTAAATTTTTTTTAAAAGATCAAGTATGCTACCCAGAGCAATATATAGCTTCAACACCATCCCGATCAAAATTCCAATGACATTTTTCAAAGTGCTGGAACAAACAATCCTAAAATTTGTATGGAATCAGAAAAGACCCCGAATCGCCAAAAAAATGTTGAAAAAGAAAAACAAAGCTGGGGGCATCACGTTGCCCAATTTCAAGCTATATTACAAAGCTGTGATCACCAAGACAGCATGGTACTGGCACAAAAACAGACATACAGACCAATGGAACAGAATAGAGAACCCAGATATGGACCCTCAACTCTATGGTCAAATAATCTTTGACAAAGCAGGAAAAAACATGCAATGGAAAAAAGACAGTCTCTTCAGTAAATGGTGCTGGGAAAATTGGACAGCCACATGCAGGAGAATGAAACTCGACCATTCTCTAACACCATTCACAAAGATAAACTCAAAATGGATGAAAGACCTCAATGTGAGATAAGAATCCATCAAAATCCTAGAGGAGAAAATAAGCAGTAACCTCTTTGACACCGGCCACAGCAACTTCTTTCAAGATACATCTCCAAAGGCTATGAAGCAAAAGCAAAAATGAACTTTTGGGACTTCATCAAGATAAAAAGCTTCTGCACAACAAAGGAAACAGTCAACAAAACAAAGAGGCAACCCACAGAATAGGAGAAGATATTTGCAAATGACACTACAGACAAAGCACTGATTTCCAAGATCTATAAAGAACTTCTCAAACTCAACACCCAGAAAACAAATAATCAGTCAAAAAATGGGCAGAAGACATGAACAGACACTTTTCCAAAGAAGACATACCAATGGCTAACAGACACATGAAAAAATGTTCATCATCATTAGCCATCAGGGAAATTCAAATCAAAACCACATTGAGATACCACCCTACACCAGTTAGAATGGCCAAAATTGACAGGGCAAGAAACAACAAATGTTGGAGAGGTTGTGGAGAAAGGGGAACCCTCCTACACTGTTGGTGGGAATGCAAGTTGGTACAGCCACTTTGGAAAATAGTGTGGAGGTTCCTCAAAAAATTAAAAATAGAGCTACCCTCTGACCCAGCAATTGCACTACTGGGTATTTACCCCAAAGACACAGATATAGTGAAAAGAAGGGCCATATGCACCCCAATGTTCATAGCAGCGATGTCTGCGATAGCCAAGCTGGAAAGAGCCGAGATGCCCTTCAACAGATGAATGGATAAAGAAGATGTGGTCCATATATACAATGGAATATTACTCAGCCATCAGAAAGGATGAATACCCAACTTTTACATCAACATGGATGGGACTGGAGGAGATAAAGCAGAGAAAGTCAATTATCATATGTTTTCACTTATTTGTGGAACATAAGAAATAGCATGGTGGACATTAGGAAAAGAAAGGGAAAAACGAAGGGGGAGGAATTGGAGGGGGAGACAAACCATGAGAGACTATGGAATCCAAGAAAAAAACTGAGGGTTTTAGAGGGGAGGGGGGTGGGGGGATGCGTTAGCCCGGTGATGGGTATTAAGGAAGGCACATACTGCATGGAGCACTGGGTGTTAAACAATGAATCATGGATCACTACATCAAAAACTAAGGATGTATTGTATGGTGATTAACATAACATAATAAAATAAAATAAAAAAAAAAGATCAAGTATATTTCTTTTTTTTTTTAAAGATTTATTTATTTTAGAGAGAGGGAGAGTGAATGAGCAGGGAGAGGGGCAGAGGGAAAGAGAGAATCTTGAAGCAGACTCCCACTCAGCCCGACACAGGGCTTGATCCCAGGACCCTGAGATCATGACCTGAGCCAAACCAAGAGTTGGCTGCTTAACTGACTGAGCCATCCAGGTGCCCTTTAGAAAGATTTTTAAATGAAACACCTTTTAGATGTATGTTATGTTCATTGTCACGGAAAATAATAAAATCACATAACAACTGAACTATTGTGAAAAATCCAAAATTGATAGGTACCATAATAATAGAAGATATTTCATTCTATTTGGCTTGTATTTATTTGCATACTTACCTTACCTCCTCTCTGGAGCTGGGCAGTGAAGTCCTTGAGGGCAGAAAACAATGCTCACCCAAATCTGTAACTTCCACAGTGTTTTGCACTTTAGTTCTCAGTGATACAAAACTCATGAACCCCCCAGAAGAGTGACTGATACAGAGTGAGAAGTCACAAAAGATGTGTCCTTCCTCCTTCTGTTTTCTCAGCTTAAAGTGGCGGGATTTAGTTTTAACCAGAGAGATAGTAATGGCAAATGCCATATAGCTACTAGGGATTCTACATTTTTTTGCTTTTGTTTTTGTATCCTGGCTTCACAATACTTTTGCTTTCAAATGGAATAACCAATATATTATTTTTGTTGGTATAATTGGTAATTATTTATTCTATGAAGCCAAGAAACAGATTATCTTTCTCTTCAAAGACCTTTCATTTCCCCATTTGGTTATATTTTCCCTAACATTTTCCCAACTAAACCTTCCTCCTTCTCACCATAGCACCTCACTTGTTGTCTATGGAATACCAAAGAATCCATTTGGGGATTAGATGTCACCCGATAAATTCTACTCCCTGGTCCAAACTTTCTTTCTTTCACTCAATAACTGAGTGCTTACTAGGTGCCAGGTTCTGTTCTAGGCCTGGCTCTGGTGCTAAAACAGCCAACCCATTACAGTTTCTGTCTTCCAATACCATTTTTAAAAGTGATCTTCAAAATGGAATCAACAGTAATGATCAACTGAGGTATGGAAAAATTAGAACCTCTATTTACCTTTGCAGAGAAAATTCTTTATTTCTATTTCTTAGAAGGTACATCATACATTAGCATAATAGAACATGTGTATAGTTTATAAAGTATAAAATCCATAAATATTAAAGATGCATGCTCATATCAGTTGCTGATAGAGGTTTCAAGCAAAAATATTTTCAGACCACTGGTTTAGCACATTGGTGTCATTAACCTGTGGCTTATGAGAAATCTTAGACCTTTACCCATCCAGAGTGTTTATGAATCCCCCCCACATGCAGTAAATAGTAAATGTAAATGTAAGTAAATATAGTATGCTTACTGTTTAAATTCATCATCAAGAGAAGTCCCCTATAACCCTATCCCCCAAATCTGTTTTCTGCTCTTAAGTGCCTTGTATATAGGAAACTTATGGCACTAGCATGATCTCTCGGTCAATAAAATAAGAAACTAAGCAATTACAGCGCCACATGGATAGGGATAAGTATTAGGTGTGTTGGCAGCACTCTGAGGGGCAGACTAGCAGTTCTTAGGGTTAGGAGGAAATTTTCTAGGTAGCATCTAACCTGAAACTTAAAGGTTACATAGAAATATGGTAGCAGAGAAGTAGGAAAAACCTCTGGGAAGATTTAAGAACATGCAAACATTCAGACATCAAGAGAGAGTATGTGAATTTGGGGGAATTAAACCTATGGTGGAAGTGTGGTGTGTAAGGGTAATGGTGTGAGAGATGAAGTATGAGAGCAGCAGGACCAGACCATGAAGAGCCTTGTTAAGAAGTTCGGCTTACTTCCTGAAAGCAATGGGGACCAGTGGGTACCTTTTAAGCAGAGACATGACATGGTGAGGGATGTGTATTTTATTTTATTTATTTATTTATTTTTAAAGATTTTGTTTATTTATTTGTCAGAGAGAGAGAGAGAGAGAGAGCAAGCACACAAGCAGGGGGAGCGTCAGGAAGAGGGAGAAGCAGGCTCCCTGCTGAGCAAGGACCTGAGCTGAAGGCAGATGCTTAACTGACTCAGCCACCCAGGCATCCCTATTTTATTTTAGATTTTATTTATTTTAGAATGAGAGAGAGAGGGAGAGAGAGCAGGGAGAGAGGGAGAGAGAGAACCTCAAGCAGACTCCCTGCTGAAAGCAGAACCCAATGTGGGGCTCGATCCCAGGACCCTGAGATCATGACTTGAGCCTATATCAAGAGTTAGACACTTAACTGACTGAGCCACCCAGGAGCCCCAGGGTGTATTTTAGAAAGACATCTCTCTAACTGCAATCTGATAGTATGACCATAGTTGCTAGTTTTCCAGGATAGGTCTGATTTCTCCTTATGGTCCTGCTGTAAATGTCAATAGTCCCCCCTTTCAATAATAAACTTTTATTTTGATGATATATAGTTTTCCAAAGAGTAGACTGAAGGAAACAAAGTAGCATGAGGATCTTGGCTGCACTTGGTCACAGTCTTCCGGAGGAGAGACGTCATCTTGCATTAAGTTAGTGATAATGAAGATGGACAGAGTAGAGGATAGATATTGGTAGTAGTGATATGTAACAGGTATGTAGGGAGCAGGTGATGGTTGATTTGATATGAAGAATGAGAAAGAACAACAAAGACTAGGATACCCAGGTTCCTCCTCTGGCAGCTGGGTAGGTAGAAGACTGTTTACTGAGATACAGAATACCAGAGGATGGATAAGTTTGGGGGATGGAGAATAATAACTGAATCTTGGGAACCATGGAACAAGTTGTCTGACGATGTCTAAGAGATTTGGTAGACATTTTCCTATACTGATCTGAACTTCTGAATAGAATTCTGAGCTTCAGATGGAGATTTCAGGGTTGTCTAAAATATGGCAACTGGAAAAACATGAGTGGATGAGATGGTCCAGATTGAAGACAGAGAGAATAGGAGAGGCCTGGGGCAGAGTCCTGAGGAACTCCAACACTTGATGTGTGTGTGAAAGAGGAGCAGCTTACAGGAGAAACGATGCAAACGAGGCAGAGAAATAGGAAACAAGGAGATGTGGTGTCCTGGTACCAAAGAAAGGGGATATTTCAAATGAAGGAAGATGTCAACAGCATCGAAGGCTGTACAGAGTGAGGACTGAAAATAACCATTGGGTCTGATGATAAGGTGACCTTGCAAAAGAGTTTTAGCAAAAAGATGGGTCACTTGTAGCACTTGCCAAAGTCGAGTGGGAAAATACCTCTTTCCAGGAATCTTAATACTTTGATGTGTGTCTCTATTAATTGTAAAGATATATTAGTAGATGAATTAAATCCTTCATTTTTATGAGCTAATTTGTTCCATTTCCAGGAAAACAGAACAAATGACATGGTTAAGATACATGCGTCCTTAAAAAAAAAAAAAGGCCCACAGGGAGGTTAAGAGTAAGAATGTCTGGCTCTAAAGAAGAATGATGAGAAAGATCTTTACTCCCTGTGTGGAGGACGTTTTAAGGTCTCCTTAAATGTCATTACATAGTCAATGGCCCACTTTTCCTATAGAGAGGGTAGGAACTTGCTGTAATTTTCCCTTTCCTTGTTCTTATAGCCTAAGTGCAATCGATTACCTGCTGTCATTTGCCCTGCACTATTTTTAGTACCTGCTTTTTATAATATCAGTACATGTCAAATGCCCTGATTGTTAACTGGTGGGAAGCCAGATGGAAGAAACACAAACTATGCAGGGTGTGGCCTCAGACAGGCATAGGAGTTCAGACCCTGATGTCAGATAGATCTGATTCTGCACCAAACCTCAGTTTCCCCATCTGTAAAATGTGGATGTTAATAGTTGTCCTCATCAAGTTGTTCTAAGGCTTAAGTGACACAGGATGTAGATAAAGCACTTAGTTGCCTGGTCCACAGTAAACACCCATATAAAAGTTCATCACCAGATAAATTATTGTTTCTTTTCTTTTCTTTTCTTTTCTTTCTTTCTTTCTTTCTTTCTTTCTTTCTTTCTTTCTTTCTTTCTTTCTTTCTTTCTTGGTAAAATGTCATTTGAAAAAGGCTTTGTGTGTAGGAGAAGCCATTTCAAGGTCAGGATTAAAGTCACTATCAGAGCTGTAAGAATAATGTTTATCAGCAATATTCATTTGCCTGCTGTATTGAAAAATCAGGGATAATCTTCTTAGTGTCAGTCAACCCTCTTCTGCTTCTGCCACGCATTAGCAAAAACTCAACTGTCCTTTCCTGCTTTATGTTGTTAATTAATGATTGTTGGCATCCCCATTTCCTGCAGAGGAATTTTGGCCCTTTTGGGTATAATTTAAATGTTACAAGGTTTAGCTGAATCTGCAAATAAACAAATAAATAAATCCCAAGTCACTGGGCACAGGATTTCTTAATTGTGTGATGTTTGCAACATATTTAGCCAAAGCTGTCGGAGGCTGGGAGTATACCTTCTACACTTAACCATGTTGGAAGGTCAGCTCATGGTGTTTTGAGGAGTCTTAGATGTATTTGTTTTAAGATTATTAGCATTATGAATTTATTAGCCACCAATATCAAATGGACAAGGTCATCAGGGCTCAGAAAGAGAAGGAAATATACTTTTCTCAGCAGCCAAACAAAGATAACAGTGATAAAAGGTAAAAATGCACTTAATATATTTTCAGTGTGCAGAAAAATTACTAATTCCTGGTTTGGCTAAAATGTATTCTACACAGGAACCATGGAAGGATTTGACAAAAGTGAAACTTTCACATGTTAAGCAGCTACTAGCCTGATTTTATTTTTTAAAGTTATTATTATTATTTTTAAAGATGTTATTTATTTATTGAGAGAGCATGTGAGCAGGGGGGAGGGAAAGAGGGAGACAGGGAATCTCAAACAGACGCCCCACTGAGCATGGAGCCTGATACGGGGCTCAATCTCATGACCCTGAGATAATGACCTGAGCCAAAATCAAGAGTGGGACACTTAACCAACTGAGCCACCCAGGCACTCCTACTAGCCTGATCTTAGCATCTCATTAATTTATTAATGACTAACACTTAGGTAAGGAAGAACAATGAATGACACAAGGGATTTAGGGCTATTGACAAAGTGTGAAAAAAGTGACAGATGTCAGAATCTAGATAATTAGTACAGAAAATGAAGACAGGATGGGTTTGAAAGGTTCCAAGAAAAAACGGGGGACAGTGGACCTCAGAAGTAAAAAATGTGGTAGAGTCGGAATTGAATACATCAAAGTCAGACCAGTTCTAGATAATGCCTGACAAGATATGAGTCCCTCGTCTTGCCCAGCTGTTCCGTTCTTGCTCATCTGCAGTATTGCTACCATAACTATAGCTTCTGGAGACACTTGGGACTGGAAGTAAGTTAACTTTATAGCATTTGAAAAATGTAGCAGGATGCTCGCTTACCCTTGGGGAATGAGTCATTTTCCCTTTTATAGTGAGAAGATACCAATCTGTCTTCCTACATAAATTTTCACACTCATTTAACTGTTTTATGATGTGCTTTGGGGTCATTTGGATTCAGAGAATACTGTACACGAGTCAGTATTTTGTGATAATATTTCCTCAGATTTCTTACCTTTTCTAAAATGTCATTTCCAGAATTACCTTCAGAAGAGTGGCTCAGGACCATGTTCTACAAAACCGTGTATCAAAAAAAATCATTGCACACTCAATTGCATAGTAATTCTTAGAATTTTTAATGGCAGGAGTTTGTGAACTATAGACCGAAAAATGATCAAAGAGCTATTAGAGCTGACGTTACTTCTATTAATAGTCATCGTAATGGCCCCTAGCCCCGACGGCTTCTCGTGTTCGGCTTCAGTCACCCTGAACCCATCACCGAGTTTTCAAGGGATTGGCTTATTCTCTTACTTAAAGTTTCAGTGATGGATGTTTTTCCCTATTTGGTGCCTGCCTTTGGAAAGATAGCTGCAAGCAAGGAACACTCATTAACTCAGTTATATAGGGGGGAGGGGGAGCGCCGAAGAAAGGCAAACTTTTCTTACTGATGTAAAGTCATTTTTGGAACTATTAAACCTCTAGAGGAGAAAATGATGTTTCAGTGCATAGCCCACGCCTTGTGGAGTCTGCCACAAACACAGCCACTGACTTTTAAAGATACTATAAAAAACAAAAACAAAAACACAGCTGGTAGGCATAATATTTAAACATTGCGCCAACAGGATGCCCAGCAGCTGTTGCTGAAGAGCATGCAAAGCCCATAATAGTCAAAGTGAGCGCAGTCTCCGGGGGGAGGCGTTCAGAGAGCGTGAACTGAAACTTGTTCCTCTTCTTTCTCTCCCTGATGGGAGGCATGGCGGCAGGAGGGAGAGGGCAGGACGCGAGAGACCAGAGAAGGTGGATTCTTCTGTGAGGTGAGTGGATGAGATAATGAGGTAAGTTAATTTGGGCTCCACTGAGTTCTCTCTCTCTTCCTGGCACTTTTGTCTGTACAAACACAGGAAGCCGCCTCCTTCGTGAGGTTTGTAATGAAACAATTTACCTGAAAAAAAAAAAAAAAAGAGCTTCACATGCTGTTCGCATTTAAATGAGAGTCCTTCCTCTGCAGCATTTGGGTCTCTGTCACTGACTGGTAACAATGGGATGAAAATATCCTGTCTCTGGGAAGGCTGGATTAATTCACTTGCTGTCCATCAAGTGACTTGGATTGTTTTACTCCTTCACTTCAAATGTGACCATGACAGGCTTTGAGAAGGTTAGTATATGTATTGTACTTACAAAAGAGAAAAGCAATTTTAAAAAAGCCAAACAAAAATACTATTACTCTTATAAAACTGTGACCTCCATTCTTCCAAAAGTTTAAAATCCCAGCAACAATCCCATACATCACCCAGTGCTCATCCCAACAAGTGCCCTCCTTAATCCCTATCCCCCAGCTAGCCCAT
Source organism: Neomonachus schauinslandi (assembly GCF_002201575.2). Taxonomy (NCBI): domain Eukaryota; kingdom Metazoa; phylum Chordata; class Mammalia; order Carnivora; family Phocidae; genus Neomonachus; species Neomonachus schauinslandi. The sequence goes on from NC_058404.1 coordinate 21,716,955, forward strand.
CTGCCCCACCACCTCTCTCCATCAACTCTCAGTTTGTTCTCTATAGTTAAGAGTCTTTTATGGTTTGCTCCCCTCTCTCTCTTTTTTTCCCCTTTCCTCAATTCCAACTTTAAAAGTGATTTATAACTCAAACTTCAAAATGGATGTAGATTGAGTTTTTGAAATATTCGGACTGTACTATTCTATATGGAATGTGGACCCAGAAAGGGCAAGCACTTTATTTTGGGAAACTTTGCTTAGTGTCAGGTATTCTGTGAGTACATAGTGCTAATTAGTGGTGTTGATTCCAGAGGGACTCATGCATGATTATATTTTTGAATACTGAGTTTCTTTTAAAGACCATTTTGGATAGAAGCATACATCTTTTTGTGTTTAAACCTCCAGAAGGATATTCTTCACTTTTCCAATGACTGGTGCCACCCTCTGAAAATCCCCAGTGCTAGGAAACTATTATATTTAAGTATGATTAGAGAATCACAGAGCTCTTTAAGAGATTATTTCTTTGTGTCCAGGTTGCTCTAAGAGAGCCCACTTCAAATTTATTCACCTAAAATCCTGTGGATGCAACATTGCCATTTTCCTTTAGATTATATGCTGATGTCAAATAACTTCTACAATGGAGAACTTTTTTCTTCCCAAACTAAATTCCTCCCCTTAAATTTTAAGCCTATATATCAGAACCCTAAACCAGGCACTGTCTACCCACCTTGTACAAAGTTATCATTCTCTTTTCCTCCTGGAATGGTGGGATCGAAGAAAAAGCTGTTATGTTTTGTGTAAGGTGCCAATTTTTCATCTTGACAAATTCAGGAGATTACTGTATTTACTGACATCATTCCAAGACCAATCTTTGACTCATCCGTTGGAGATTTTACCACTTTTGACTGCAAGGGGAAGAGAAAGTTATGTGGATCTGTTGCTCCAAGAGCATTGAGTACTCGGAGAATAAAAACTGTGGGATAATAATTTCACCCAGCAGGCTCTAGGACACTAGCAGCTGCTTTCTAGGTGATTAAAATTTCAAAGAACACAGATAGCCATTTAAATGTAATAGGATTGAAGATGAAAGTGCTCAGGCTGTTTGGTTATTTCCTTAGGATCTAGCCTAGACTTGTTACAGCTAATGTCCAATAATGGGACAATGTCCATTATTAGTCTAAAGCTTTTTCTCAGTTTCCATTTTCAATGCAAATCTAATTATCACATTATCACAAACATATTAAACTATTGGGAATGAATAGAACAAACAGGAGGGTATAATTGTAACATATTAACCCTTGATTTCATTTATATAGTCAGTGCCCTGTTGGAGATCAAAAGATATGTAATATAGTGTTCTTGCTTTTAAAGAACTAAGGCTCTAGAAGGGACAAGAAGTCAGTACAAAAGCATGTTTTTCACAATGTGAGAAGAGAAGAAACATAGAGATGGGAGAAAATTAATAATTGTTGGGGGAAGACCAGTAAATCCGATCATGAGTATTGATCACAGTGCCAAGTCACTGGGTTGGGTAGGGAGCATGTGGAATTGAAGAATGAAAGGTATTACTTGTATTAGATAGAGATCTAACCATTTCAAAAAGCAGCAGGAACCAAACATATAACTCTAAGTGATATGAATAAGAAGACATAGCCAGATATTTATAAAAAATATTCTGTCTTTCCTTGAATTTATAATGACTATTTTTATTGCTTCAAGGTTTAGGACTACTGCTGTATTGAAAAAAAATGAGAATAGAAACTTTTCAGTATTTCCAGAAAATTGCTGGAAGGAGAAAAAGAAGCTATAAGTGATGATGGCAAAAAAATGAGTCAAGGTGATAATAGAATTTTCCCATTATTTTAAAGCTAAGGCTTTTTTATATCTTTTTTTATATCTTTTTATATCTTTACAAAAGATATAAAAACCAGGTTGTTGCCTGGTTGTCTTAAGAACAGATCATTTAATTTACCTCTCAACAAAGAAGACATGATCATAAGAACTGTGTATATTCATAGTATGCTTCAATTTTCATATTCTCAGTGAGATGAAATGATTAAAGTGTGGCATAGGAGGGAAGACCATGCCTTCTAGTTAGGGGACCTGTTTGAAGTCCTGTCTCATTACCACTCTGAGCCTCTTTTGATCTCCTTAGCATTTCAAGCTATTAGAGAAGAGCTGGCTCAAGCCATCCAGATCATGGTTCTCTTTCTTAGATTCTGCCGTGGTCTTGCTAGGTCACGTAAGGGCTTCTCACCTCCTCATGAAAGAGGTAGTTCAAATTACAGGGGAAGAAGGAGAAGGAAAGCAAGCACCACACATACAGCACATACAAACTAAAACAGATAAAGGATTGTGCTACCCAAGTAATGTATGCTAAAGAGAGAGAAGAATTGAAAAAAGGATAATCCAGGCAGTCATTTCAGGTAGACGGTTGATTGGTTGATTCATTGATTCATCCCAGTCTTGTAGAGTGTCTACCATGGATCAGACACTTCTTTAGGGACCAAGACAGACAAGGACTCTTCATTCATGGAGCTTACATTTTAGAGGGATGAGAGAAACAATAAACAAGTAAATGCAGAGCTGAATAATCTAATTCCTTATTATGCTAAGAGTTATGAAGGAAGTGAAATATGGCACTGTGATAGTAAAGGGAGGGGGTAATTTAAGTCAGCCTGCATCTTTAGGGAAAGCTTCACCATTCAATGAATATTGATTTGGTATCTATGAGGTACTGGCATTGGCACCCAGTGATCACTGAGTATTTTACCAAAAACTCTTCCCCTGGTTTCCCTTCCAATTTCCATTTCTATGACACCACCTAAGGTGCTGTCCTTTATTAGCCTCCACCTACAGGCTAAAGCATGTGACTGGGATCTCATCCTCAGGACAGCTGGGTCTGGTGAGATCACATGAGATCATATATAGGAAATGGTTTTATAAACTCTATTCAGCAAATAGTTATTATGCACCTTTTATATGTCAGCCATGTATCAGTGAATAACACACACACACACACACACACAGCCCTTAGGGCATTTACATTCTCTTCAAAGATATATTATGATTCTTTTTCTTTTTTAACAGAAGGCCAGAATTTCTGTAATGAAACCATTTTTTGGTGCTCTATTAATTTGAGATTTCAAAAATTTGCAAAGCAAATACTGCATTGTGTTTATTTGGAGGCATTTCTACCCAACATTGTGACACATTTCATATTTGCTTTACTCTTAATCAGGTTTGGTCACTAAGGGAAGTGAGGTATCTCTATTTCAACTTTATCAGTTAGTGTTTTATATTCCTTGCCTTCTGGTTTATTTCAAGATTTTATTTACCAAGAATCTGTCTATTTTTGAAGTTATTTATTAGACTATAAGCGAGCATGAAGCTATCTCTTCCACATGCCTTATAGTTCAATCCACTACCTCAAAACTGCTAGGTGGGTCTATTTATCTTTCCTACTTTTTAATGCATTTCAGCAGACTAAGGAATATTGGTTGAAGATGCAGAAACATACATCTTATGAGAAAATGGGTTGGCTTCACATCTTCCACTTTGAGATGGGCATTCTGCCCAAAACATTCACAGCAATAAAATTATTCTTTAGCCTACAATGATTAATGAGAAAAAAGTGCCTTTTTACCTCAGCTAAATTCTACAGATGACAGAGCAAATAGGAGAGAAGAAATAAAAGTTGCTCATGGTTTTTTCATGACTCAGTCGAGGTTAGAATAACCAGAAACTGACGGGTCATAGAATTCCCTCTTTCCAGTAGGTGAAAGAACTTCATGTCACTACCGACTTGGAAACTGCCCACAGGCAAATGAACAGCGCTCAAGTTTTCCTAGGTAAATGATGTTCAGGGAGGAAATGGAATCCATTTTCTTAAACACTAACCTGATGATCTGGGCTCATGATTTTCTGCAGTGGAAATGACTTAAAGGATATAAAATTAACACTGCACTCTAGAATTCCCTCAAAAAGTGTTTTGGTCATTTAATCATAAGAGAACACACAGCTTCAAATTAGAAAAGGGAAACAGGTAAGAACTACAGAATGTTAGGTACAGTAGTCAAACAAATTTTCTTATTGAAAAGACAATAAGTTTATCTTGCATTGATTCAAATCCACTATATATTTTTTTCCCAATTAGAATGAAGTAAGCTATGAAATACAGTGAAATTTTATAAATGGGCAATACATTTGTGGTAATTTATGATGGGAAGAAGCTCCCTTTTGGAGATGACAGTGTGACCAGGCATTTCCAGATCCTGGCTGTGAGGCTGCAGAGCCTCTAGGGAGGGACAAATAGGTACCTGACAGAAAGAATCAGTGGGTCAGGACTGGGATGGTTAATGACATAAGGAAAGGATGAAATGAAAAAAATAATTCAGACAGGGATCTTTTATTTCAGACAATGGAGCCGTTTTTGTAGTGCATTTTTTTCAAGATGTCACTTTATAATTTTATGTGGCAAGCTAGGCTGCTCTGTGTTTTCTGTTTCCTGAGCTTATTTAGATCAATCAGGCAGGTGCACGCAAGAATTTTTCCTTTTTTTTTTTTTGCCAAAAAATGTATTTTCTATCCAAAGATTATTTGACTAGACAATGAACCTATGATAGGGAGATATATGATGACAAGACATTATGTTTTAGCTATCATAGCATTGGTTTTGCTGCTATTTCTACTGCTGTGATAACTACTGTATTGAAAGGATCCAGATTACACCCAAGGACAGGGTGGTTGCTGAATGTGTTAGAAATTAATAAATCTGAGGTTCTACAAAATTTAATTCAGAAACTGCTGGCTTTAAGTTAGAATTTTTATTTTTTTTTCCTTTCAGGGGGCTTTGAGCAAATTTTTCATACTCAAGGATGATAATTAGCTCTTGCCTGTCAGACACAGAAAATTCTGCTACATTTAGTAAGCCCAAGAAAGGAGACTCTCTGAACTTAACTTCAGCATCCAGCTGGAGTGAGTCAGATTCAGTAAATCAACCTCTGGGCTGCTAAGGGATTGGGGAGCACTTGGGGGGTTTCCTCCTAAGGACTAAAATACTCCTTGCTGTAAAGATTTCTATGATACCAGGGTCAGGGCAAAAGCAAAATAAGGGTAAGGAATCAATTCTCTGCAGCCAGAATCTTATTTCTCCTGCTGACAGATGCAGTGCTTGGGAATTACTGTTAAGCATGGCTTGTTGAATGTTTTCTCCATTTCCCCCCATTATAATTAAATATCAAAGAAGGAGCTGCATATTTGCTCAAGGATATCAGGTTCCAGATTAAGATGCTCCCAATACCTGACTATTCCAAAGATGGTCCTGGGCCAAAATAATTTCTATGAGAATGTAGTAACAGGCTAAAGCAAAGGACAATTTCCAATTTTTTTCTCTTCCCTTCATTTTCTGGTGTGCCAAGGTAATGAGGTTAGTGTATCTTAGTGCTATCCAATAGAACTTTCGGCAGTAATGGAAATGTTCTATATCTGCACTGTGCAATATGGTAGCCACTAACCATATGTATCTATCAAGCACTGGAAATGTGGCTCATGTGACTGGGAAATAAATTTTAAATTTTATTTAATTTTAGCTAATTTAAACTTAAATAGCTTCCTGTTGCTAGTGGCTACCACATTGACAGGGAGATCCGAGAGATGGAATAAAGCCATAGGTGTTTCATTTAACTTCATTGACTAGAGTTCTCAGATGCTAGCATTAGAGTTACAATGTCGCATGGTGTTGTCACTCCACAAAAATGAATTCACTTTGCCTTTTACTTTTTTTAAAAGATTTTATTTATTCATTTTTGAGAGAGAGAGAGAGAGAGAAAGTACACAAGCTGTGGGGAGAGGGAGAGGGAGAAGCAGACTCCCTGCCAAGCTGGGAGCCCAACATGGGGCTTCATTCCAGGACCTGGAGATCATGACCTGAGCTGAAGGCAGATGCTTAACCATCTGAGCCACCTGGGTGCCCCTACCCTTTACTTTTTAAACCAAGGGAGGAATGTACATTTTCAGACAGGGTAAGCAATTCAGTGAATATGCCTTCATGAATACTTTAGCTTCTCCTATTCTGTGTTGTCAATCTATCTCTGAATCATGTGAAGGGAAGTATCTGCTCCTGCAGAAGACATATCGTGACACTCACTAGTAATTGAACATGAATTGTCTGAAAGTTGCAATATCTCAGCTTTGTTCAGGATTCAACTTGCCTTCTTCAACAGGCCAGGAGAACTGTCAAGGTGTTAGATGAGAAGTATTAGGTGAAGTTTTTCAGGTGTGGTCAGTTTTTTTTGCATTACAGTTGTATTTGTAATCAAGAGTCAGATAACAGATCTTTAATGTTTTCCCCCTGATTATTTATTATTCCAGTGGGTTCTGTTGCATGATTTTTTGTGTTCATGTTTTAACTATATCATGGCAAACCAAAGTGTCACTTCAGACCAAGAACCAGAAATGTCACCCTTTCAGGATGAAAGGGTGAACATAGCCTCTCTTAATCTCATAAAGATACCAACATCTTTTCATAGTAGATCATTTATACTATGGCGAGAAAAAATGCAAAAACATGCAAATATAAATATGAGCTATTGAAATGAGTTTCTATTCCTATGAACATTTTTAGTTATATACTTTTGTAGTTATTCACAGCATTCTGGCATTATCCAGTGGCTGAAGCATGTATTCCTAAGGCATAAATGTGGCTTTTATGTAAGAATTCTGGCAATTTAGAATAGCAAGCATCATGGTAGCTAACAACTTGGCCATCCTTGTCTTGTCATCCTCATTCTCCCTGTTGCCATGTCAAGAAGATCCTGTTAATGGTGTGTTTGAACTGGCAATACTTAACCAGAGCTGATCGTGTATCATTTCCCAACTCTGTGTTTTGTGCCTTCATGTTGGGAGCTTGAAACGGGCCACATGGGGATATTTATACCAAATGATTGTTAAGCCCTACAAATCAAGGTTGTTTTATTTTGAGAGAGCTCGTTGTTAAACCTTTAGTAGCAGCATACCACTAGACATGGAGATGACCAGCTTGATGCTAATTATAATGGTGGGAAGAGAAGTAGTGGGGACAGGAGATCAGAGAACTTTGTCCCCTCTCTAATCCTGTCTCCTCATTTCCCCTGACAATTTTCTATATACCACTGAGGGGAAAATAATGTGTAAGTCAAAATGTGCCTCAATGGCAAACGTTGGATAATTATTTAAGAGGCTTTTACAGAAGTTGAGCCCCCCAGTGTGAAAAGTTGAAAGACATTCACAACCAAAATGAAAGCATTACAAAGCTGCAGATGAGCTTTGTCACTGACCCATCTCATTTGGGATCCTCCAATAATTACAATAGTTGCCAAATCCTACCACATTCATGAAGAATATGGAAACGAATAACTTAGAATTGGCTTTGTACTAGAGCCATCCAAATTAAGCAAGCTCTTTAGGAGGTTATAATGGCATCCAACAATACCTAGGAGCAAATATGCCCCCTTTCCAATAATAAAGTTGAGCGAAGTTCATTATATCCTATGCAGGGCTCGGTGTTTCTTCCTGATGGGTAAGTATGGCTGACTATTGCCTATAATTTTAGTCTCATTTCTAGTTGCGTGATCTTCTACAGGTTGTACTTTTCCTCATTTACACCAATCTCCTCTCGACTCAGGAAATAAAGAGAAGATGAAACCGGGATAGATTCATAGATAACAAATATCTATAAAGGGTTCACACCCTCTGTTCCATGTCCTTCTTGTCACCTTTCTTCCACAAATGTTTTACCAAGGTAGAAAGACCAGTCAATTTAGATACGCAAAATATGTAAAATATTGTGAGCCTTACAAATTGTCCTCTAATACCATTACTTTCTGAACAGATGGCAGCTACACTGTGGTGAGCATGGCATACAGAGATATGGAATCACTCTGCGCTACACCTGTAACCAATGTGACATCATGTGCCAACTATATTTTAATAAAAACAACAACATTACTTTGGAGATTTTTTCATAAAAAGGAGGTGAAATTGCACTCACGATGTCTGAGTGAGTTGTTGCAACACTTTTTACTGGGGAGAACTTGCACATTTTCCCCATCTCCTTTCTTCATTTTGAACTTTACATAATTCAGTAGACTCTCCCATTTTGTTGTACCATAGTTCTTTCTCTTTCATTTAAACTCATGTTTTCCAGAATATTTGCACGAAAGTATCAGGTGGAGTTACCTACCTTACCTAAATATAATTCAGAAAAATCTTTCTTCAGTTGCTGCCCATACAGAATCTCCCTAATGTACTTCAGTACTTGCCATTATGAACATCCACAACAGTGGACAATCATAGAAGTCAAAAGATTTTTGGGGTGAGAGTGTGTTCAGGAAGGTGCAGTGCCAAATTCTGAAAGCTGGTTGTGTGGATAGACTAGGAATGCAGACAGCACGGAAATAAATTCTCTTTGGAAGTCTTTTCTTTGCAACAAAAATTCTCTTGCAGGTGAAGATCCGCATATGGCAAAATAATAATCCTGTAATTCTGATTCTCTTGTGTGGGTAAGCAGGGTTAGAGATAAATAAGATTTCCACTTCCCTTTCTCCAGTGGAAGTTCACACTTTTCAGAAAGCAATCTACCTTTTGGAGAACATGGCAACAAAAACAGTCTTACTTCAAGTAAGAGATTTAAGAGACTAAAGGAAAAGCAGAAAGAAAGAAAAAAAAGAAAAAAAACCCCACAAAACCTCCCCCCAACTTAGAAGACTTAAATAAAACAAAGCTGGAGTAGCTCTATATAGCAAATACACAACAGATGCCTCCTTACACAGTATTTCATAGTGTTCTGTTTGATTCTAAACAGGCAGGCTTTGGAAGCGTTAAAGTGAATGCTATTCTTTTCCCCCCCCCCACAAACCACACATCTTAACCTAACACCTAAATTGGCAGAGTCAGAAATTCCTCTGCTTGAACCCCAGCTTCTCTTTGGCTAAGTTTAAATTCCACAAGTCTTAGTTTCTTTATCTACAAAATTAGAGTAACTCTCATACCTTATTTCACACGTTAATTATTGCTATTTTTTTTATCTCCATATTGTGATTTGACATACTTATCTGCATATCTGTTGCCGTTATCCTAACCTAATTGCCTATCCTCTCTTGCTTGGACACTACTTTAATTCCCTATTCATCTTCCTCTTTCCTGTATTGATTTTCTCTATTTCTCATCCTGTCACACAGAAATCAAAGTGATAGAAGAAACATAAAAACAACTGGATCAGATTATGTTACCTTCTCACCTAAAGTCATTCAACATTTTCCTTTTGCTCTTAGAATAAAACCTAAACTCCTTTCCAGGACCAAGCAAGGACTACAGAAATCTGGCTCCTTGTCTGCTTCAACTCCTTTGGAATGTTGCAATGTTGAAATGTTCTTTTTACCCCTGGTTCTGGGCACAGGAGGCTCACTGTCATTCCTTAGGTCCATCTTAAATGATCCCTCTACCTACAGGCCTTCTTTACTCCTCCATTTCAATTGTCCCCCTTCCCCCCAGCTATTGCCAATCTAATCACCATACTTGTTTTCTTTATCACAATATAAATCTTTTGCAAAATTATTGTTTTCTTGTTTGTGTTTTTTTCCCCATAGGCATATAAGCTTCATTGAGGTAAAAAACCTTGGGTGTCTTGCTCACCATCATATCTCAGGGCCAGTAATCAGGTGGAATATGGTCATCATGCACAATAATAGTTACGTTTATTGAGAACTGTGGTAGGCACCCTGTCAAGTGCTTTATGTGCACTTGCTCTTTGTGTCTGTGTGTGTTTTTTTTTAATTGAGATATAATTGACATACAGCATCTTATTTTAGGTGTACATAATAGTGGCTTGTTATTTGTGTGCATTATGAAATGATCTGCACAGTAAGGGTAAGTTACCATCTGTCAACATACAAAGTTATTACAATGTTATTAGTTATATTCCCTATGTTGTCCATTACATCCCCATGATTTATTTATTTTATAAGTGGAAATTTGTATCTCTTCATTCCCTTCACCATTTCACCCAACCCTCCAATCCTCTCCCCCTCTGGTAAACTACAGTTTCCTTTCTATATCTAGGAGTCTGTTTCTTTCTTTCTTTTTTTTTCTTTTTTTTAAAATATTTTAGATTCCACATATAAGCTAAACCATACAGTATTTGTCTTTGTCTTGTTTCACTTAGTGTAACAGCCTCTATCCATGTCATCACAAATGGCAAGATTTCACTTTTTTTATGGCTGAGTAATATTCTATTATGTATATAGAAGATGTGGGATATGTGTATATGTATATACATATATCCATATGTATGTATCTCACATCTTTTTCCATTCATCTATTAACTGATATATAGGTTGCTTCCATAGCTATTATAAATAATGCTGCAATGAATAATGCTATTATAAATAATGCTACATATATTTCTTCAAATTGGTATTTTCATTTTCTTCAGATAAATACTCGCAAGTGGAATTGTTGGATCATATGGCAGTTCTATTTTTAATTTTTTTGAGGAAACGCCATACTTTTTTCCATAGTGACTGCACCCATTTATCTTTCCATCACCAGTGTATGAGGGTTCCCTTTTCTCCACATCCTCGCCGGGACTTATTATGTTTTATCTTTTTGATACTAGCCCGTTTAGCAGGTATGAGGTGATATTCCATTGCAGTTTTGATTTACACTTCCCCGATTAGTGATGTTTAATATATTTTCATGTTCCTGTTGATCATCTGTATGTCTATAAGTCTTTTGCCCATTTTTTAATCAGGTTGTTTTTTTTGAAATTATAATTATATTATATTATATTCTTTATATATTTTAGGCGTTAACCCAAATTGAATGTATGATTCGTAGTCATCTTTTTCCATTCAGTGGGTTGCATTTTCATTTTGCTGATGGTTTACTTCACTGTATAAATACTTTTAGTTTCATGTAATCCCATTTGTTTATTTTAACTTTTGTTGTCCTTGCCAAAAGAGAATTGGTCCAAAAATGTTTTTTTTTTGTTCATTTTTACAAAATGATTGATGTCAAAGAGCTTACTGCTTATATTTTCTTCTGTAGGTTTTATGCTTTCAGGTCTTACCCTCAAGTCTTTAATAAATTTTGAATGTATTTTTGTAGATGGTATAAGTAAGTGGTCCAGTTTTATGCTTTTGTCTGTAGCTGTCTAGTTTTCCCAACATCCATTGAAGAGACTGTTTTTTCCTCATTGTATACTCTTGCCTCCTTTGTCATAGACTAATTGACCATATGTGTGTGGGCTTATTTCTGGACTCTCCTGTTCCATTGATCAATATATCTGTTTTTATGCCAATACTATAGTTTTTATTACTATAGCTTTGTAGTGTGGTTTGAAATCAGGGATTGTGATACTTCCAGCTTTGTTCTTCTTTCTCAAGATTGCTTTGGCTGTTTGGGGTCTTTTGTGGTCCATATAAGTTTTAGAAATATTTATTCTACTTCTATGAAAAATGCCATGGATATTTTGGTGGGTATTGAATCGAATCTGTAGATTGCTTTTGGTATTATGGACATTTTAACAGTATTAATTCTTCCAATCCATTAGCCCAGTATATTTTTTCATTTGTTTGTGTCATCTTTAATTTTTTTCATCAATGTATTCTAATTTTCAGAGTACAGGTCTTTCACTTTCTTGGTAAAATTTATTCCTAAGTACTTCATTCTTTTTGATGAAATTATAAATAGGATTATTTTTTAAATTTCTCTTTCTGATATCTCATTATTAGTGTATAGAAATGCCACAGATTACTGTATGTTAATTTTGTATCCTGCAACTTTACTAAATTCATTTATTAGTTCTAATAGTTTTTGGTGGCATCTTTAGGGTTTTCTATATATAGTGTCATGTCATCTGCAAATAGCAATAGTCTTACTTCTTTCTTTCCAATCTGGATGCTTTCATTTTTTTTTTTCTTGCCTAATTGCTGTGGCTCAGACTTCCAAAACTATTTTGAATAAAAGTGATGAGAATGGGCATCCCTATCTTTTTCCTGATCTTAGAAGAAAAGCTTGCAGTTTTTCACCATTGAGTTTGATGTTAGCTGTGGATTTGTCATATATGACCTTTATTATGTTGAGGGATATTCCCTCTGTACCAATTTTACTGAGTTTTTATCATAAATAGATATTAAATTTTGTTAATGCTCTTTCTGCATCTATTGAAATGATGATTTTTATCCTTCATTTTGTTAGTGTATCACAATGATTTGTGAATATTGAACCATCCTTTATCTCTGGAATAAATCCCACTTGATCATTGGCATATGACCCTTTCAGTGCATTTTTGGGTTGGTTTGGTAATATTTTGCTGAGGATTTTGCATTCATGTTCATTAGGGATATTGGCCTGTAATTTTCTTTTTTTTTTTTTTTTGTGGTATCTTTTGTGGTTTTGGTGTCAGGATAATGCTGGCTTTGTAAAATAGAGTTTGGGAGCATTTCTTCCTCTTCAATTTCTTGAAATAATTTGAGAAAGACAGAAATGAACTCTTCTTTAAATGTTTGGTAGAATTCACCTATGAGGTCATCTTAATTCTGTTTTGGGGGGAATTTTAAAATTATGAATTCAATTTCATCACTTCAATCAGTTTATTCAGATTTTTTATTTCTTTATGATTCAGTCTTAGAAAGTTGTGCTTCAGTCTTGGAAGGTTGTGTCTTTCTAGGAATTTATCCATTTCTTCCAGGTTTTCCAATTTGTTGGCATGCAGTTTATAGTAGTCTCTTATGATCCTTTGTATTTCTGTGGTATCAGTTGTAACTTCTACTCTTTCATTTCTAATTTTATTTACATGAGTCCTCACTTTTTCTTGATAAGTTGAGCTAGAGGTTTAGCAATTTTGTTTATTTCAAGAACCAATTTTGTTTCTTTGATATTTTCTATTGTTTTTTAAGTCTCTGTTTTCATATATTTCCACTCTGATATTTATTATTTCCTTCCTTCTACTAACTTTGGTCTTGTTTGTTTTTCTTTTTCTAATTCCTTTAGGTGTAAAGTTAGATTATTTATTTGGGATTTTTCTTGTTTCTTGAGGTAGGCTTGTACTGCTATGAGCTTCCTTGTTAGAACTACTTTTGCTGTATCACATATACTTCGGAAAGTTGTGTTTATATTTTCTTTTGCCCTAAGCTATTTTTTGATTTCCTTTTTGATTTATTCATTGATCCATTGGTTGTTTAGTAACATGTGGTTTAGTCTCCACATTTTTTTTCAGTTTTCTTCTTTATATATATATATATATATATATATATATATATAATTTTATTATGTTATGTTAATCACCATACATTACATCATTAGTTTTTGATGTAGTGTTCCATGATTCATTGTTTGCATATAACACCCAGTGCTCCATTCAGTACGTGCCCTCTTTAATACCCATCACCAGGCTAACCCATCTTCCCACCCCCCTCTCCTTTAGAACCCTCAGTTCATTTTTCATGGTGCATTTCCCCCTCCGATTTCCCCCCTTCACATTCTTCCCCTCCTGCTATCTTCTTCTTCTTCTTTTTTTAAGATATAAGGTTCTCTTCTTATAATTGATTTCTAATTTCATACTATTGTGCTCAGAAAAGATGCTTGATAAGATGTCAGTCTTCTTGAATTTGTTGAAACTTCTTTTGTGGCCTAACATGTAATCTATTCTGGAGAATGTTCCATGTGCACTTGAGAAGAATGTGTATCCTTCACTTTTTAATGACATGTTCTATATATATGTATTAATTCTATCTGGTCTAATGTGTTGTTAAAGGCCATTGTTTATTTACTTTCTGTCTGGATGATCTATCCATTGATACAAATATGGTATAAAGAGTTCTAATATTATTGTCTTGCAGTCGGTTTCTCCCTTTATGTCTGTTAATATTTGCTTTATTTATTTAGGTGTTCCCATATTGGGTGCATAAAATGTATTATGACTGTTATATCCTCTTCTTGGATTGACCTCTCTATCATTATGTATTGCCCTTTTTATCTTTTGTTATAATCTTTATTTTAAAGTCTATTTTTTTCTGATATGAGAATTGCTGCCCCACCTTTCTTTTCATTTCCATTTTCATGGACTATCTCCTATTCCTTCATTTTCAGTGTGAGAGTGTCTTTTGATCTGAAGTGAGTCTCTTGTAGGCAGTGGATAGATGGGTCTTGTTTTTTTTTTTTTTAAAGATTTTATTTATTTATTTGAGAGAGAGAGTGAGCACGAGAGGGGGGAGCGGGAGAGGGGGAAGCAGACTCCCCACTGAGCAGGGAGCCTGATGCGGGACTCGATCCTGGGACTCCAGGATCATGACCTGAGCTGAAGGCAGTCGCCCAACCAACTGAGCCACCCAGGCGCCCAGGTCTTGTTTTTTTAATTCATTCAGATACCCTATGTCTTTTGGTTGGAATATTTAGTCCATTTACATTTAAAGTAATCAAATTACATTTAAAGTAAAAATTATAGTACAGATATGTACGTATTGCCATTTTGTTACTTGTTTTACAGTTGTTTTTGCAATTTTGCTCTTCTCTTGGTCTCTTCCCCTGTGATTTCATGATTCTCTTTAGTGTTATATTTGGGTTTCTTTCTTTTTACTTTTTGTACATCTGTTGTATGTTTTTGGTTTGTGGTTACCATAAGATTCGTATATATTGTCCTATTTATATAGCAGTCTATTTTAAGTTGATATTTTCTTAACTTTGAACACATTCTAAAAGCACACCATTTTTATTCCCCCCCATTTTATGTTTTTGACATCATATTTTACCTCTTTTTATTTTCTGTATCCCTTAACTACTTATTGAAGTTTTAGTTACTTTTACTACTTTTGTCTTTTAACCTTCACACTAGCTTATTAATAAGTGGCATATTAGTGGCTGATCAACTGCCTTTACCAGTGTGATTTTTTTCCTTTCATATATTTTCTTATTTCTCTTTATGGCATTTTCTTTTCCACTTAAAGAAGACCTTTCAGGGATGCCTGGGTGGCTCAGTTGGTTAAGCATCTGCCTTAGGCTCAGGTCATGATCCCAGGGTCCTGGGATTGAGTCCCACATTGGGCTCCTTGCTCAGCGGGGAGCCTGCTTCTCCCTCTGCCGGCTGCTCCCCATGCTTGTGTTACCCACCCCGACAAATAAATAAAATATTTAAAA
This sequence comes from Neomonachus schauinslandi, assembly GCF_002201575.2. Taxonomy (NCBI): domain Eukaryota; kingdom Metazoa; phylum Chordata; class Mammalia; order Carnivora; family Phocidae; genus Neomonachus; species Neomonachus schauinslandi. The sequence goes on from NC_058404.1 coordinate 21,732,108, forward strand.
AAAAAGACCTTTTAACTTTTCTTGTAAGGCCAGTTTAATGATGATGAACTCCTTTAGATTTTGCTTGTTTGGGAAACTCTTCATTTCTCCTTCAATTCTGAATGATAATCTTGCTAGGTAGAGTATTCTTGGTTGTAAGGTTTTCCCTTTCAGGCCTTGCGATACATCATTCCTCTCTCTTCTGGCCTGAAAAATTTCTGCTGAAACATAAGCTTATAGTCTTATGTGGCTTCCCTTGAGTCTGATTATTTGGATCTTTTCCTGATGCTTTTAAGATTCTTTTTTTAACTTTAACTTTTGTCATTTTAATTATAATATGTCTTGGTGTGGATCTCTTTGGGTTCATCTTAGTTGGAATTCTCTGTATATCCTGGACCTGGATATCTGTTTCCTTCCCCAAGTGAGGGAAATTTTCAGCCATTATTTCTTTAAATTTGTTTTCTGCCCTTCTCTCTCTTCTCCTTCTGGGACCCTATATAATGTGAATGTTAGTGCCCTTGATCTCCCAGGGGTCCCTTAAACTGTCCTCATTTTTATTTTATTATGATTTTTAATTTTTATTTTTCTTAAGTAATCTCTGTGTTCAACATGGGGCTCAAACTCATGACCCTAAGACCAGGAGTCACCTGCTCTACCAACTAAGCCAGGAGGCACCCCAACTATTCTCATTTTTAAAAATTCTTTTTTCTTTTTGCTGTTCTGATTGGGTGATTTCCACTGATCTGTTTTCCAGATTGCTGATCATTCTTCTGTATCATATAATCTGCTGTTGATGCCCTCTAATGTATTTTTCATTTCTATTATTGTGTTATTTAGATAGATTCGTTCTTTCTTATATTTTATAACCCTTTCCTGAAGTTTTCACTGTGTTCTTCCATTCTTTTTCTGAGTTTGGTGAGCATCTTTATGACCATTACTTTGAAATCTTTATCAGGTAAATTACTTAGTTTTTGTTTTCTTAGTTTTTTTTTTTTTCCTGGAGTTTTATCTTGTTCTTTTGTTTGTAACATATTCCTCTGTCTCCTCATTTTGTTTGACATTCTGTGTTTCTTCCTATATTAGCTGGAACAACTACTTCTGGTGTGGAAGGACAGGCCTTGTATGGGAGCATTCCCTGTGTAGACTGCATGTGTCTAGGAGTTTGGTGGGTTGGAGCAGGGATCCCAGGGTGTGCCCAACCAGGGCACCTTGGTTGGATGGCTAGAGCTGGAGGAAGTGTGTGTGTGGGATCCTGAGCATATTCATTGTGGCTGCCTTGGTGGGGCGGCTAAGACTGGAGCAGATGTGGGCTGGAGCTGTCCTGGGGTATGCAATATGAGAGCTGCCCTGGTGGAAAGGTGGAACTGGAGTGGGCACAGGTGGGGGATCAGTCCCAGGATGTGTTGCACCAAGGCAGCCTTGGTGGTACAGCTGCATTGGGTGTAGGCAAGTTGGTCTCAGAAGGTGCCATGCTGGGGCTGCCTTGTCAGGATTGATGGAGCTGGGGTGGGTCCAGGTGGGGAGACCTGGGGCACATGGTACCAGAGCCACCTTGTGGGGATGGCTTGAGCTGGTATAAGCCAGGCCTGGGGTGCACTAGGGCAGCCCTAGCAGGCTGGACAAGGCACCTGAACCCTGCTCCTACTTGCATTATCAAGGTGCAGGGGAATGTAAAAATTTGCACTCACCAGTGCCTTGGACTCTGGAAGGAGTTCCAGCAGTTTTCTCTCAATTTGGCAGATGCCCTAGGGTTAGTAAATGGATTTACTTAAAAGTCTTGTTTCCCCATCACCAAAAGCAAGGGAAGTAAGGGCAAAAATGATCTATTGGGACTTAATCAAGATAAAAAGCTTTTGCACAGCAAAAGAAACAGTCAACAAAACCAAAAGACAACTGACAGAATGGGAGAAGATATTTGCAAATGACATATCAGATAAAGGGCTAGTATCCAAAATCTATAAAGAACTTATCAAACTCAACACCCAAAGAACAAAGAATCCAATCAAGAAATGGGCAGAAGACATGAACAGACATTTTTCCAAAGAAGACATCCAAGTGGCCAACAGACACATGAAAAAGTGCTCAACATCGCTCAGCATCAGGGAAATCCAAATCAAAGCCTCAATGAGATACCACCTCACACCAGTCAGAATGGCTAAAATTAACAAGTCAGGAAATGACAGATGTTGGCAGGGGTATGGAGAAAGGGGAACCCTCCTACCTGTTGGTGGGAATGCAAGCTGGTACAGCCACTCTGGAAAACAGTATGGAGGTTCCTCAAAAAGTTGAAAATAGAGCTACCATATGATCCAGCAATTGCACTACTGAGTATTTACCCCAAAGATACAAATGTAGGGATCTGAAGGGGTACATGCACCCTGATGTTTATAGCAGTAATGTCCACGATAGCCAAACTATGGAAAGAGCCAAGATGTCCATCAACAGATGAATGGATAAAGAAGAAGTGGTATATATATATACAATGGAATATTATGCAGCCATCAAAAGGAATGAGATCTTGCCATTTGCAACGACGTGGATGGAACTGGAGGGTATTATGCTGAGCGAAATTAGTCAATCAGAGAAAGACATGTATCCTATGCCCTCACTGATATGAGGAATTCTTAATCTCAGGAAACAAAGTGAGGGTTGCTGGAGTGGTGGGGGGTGGGAGGGATGGGGTGGCTGGGTAACAGATATTGGGAAGGGTATGTGCTATGGTGAGTGCTGTGAATTGTGTAAGACTGTTGAATCACAAACTTGTACCTCTGAAACAAATAATACATTTTATGTTTTAAAAAAAAAGAAGATAGCAGGAAGGAAAGAATGAAGGGGGGGAAATTGGAGGGGGGGATGAACCATGAGAGACTATGGACTCTGAGAAACAAACTGAGGGTTCTAGAGGGGAGGGAGTGGGGGGATAGATTAGCCTGGTGATGGGTATTAAGGAGGGCACTTATTGAACGGAGCCCTGGGTGTTATACGCAAACAATGAATCATGGAACACTATATCAAAAACTAATGATGTAATGTATAGTGATTAACATAACATAATAAAAAAAAAGTCTAGTTTCCCTTTAAACAGCATTTCCCACCCCCCCCCCACTGTGTCCAGTGTGGGTGAGTCTGCCCATGGGCCCCTCAGTTATATTCCTCCCTACTGCATTCCCCCACATTGGGGGTGGGGCTCCCATCAATACTTGTCTCCACCTCTTCCTCTCTGTGTGGTCCCTCTATTATTTGTCATGCAAACCTGCTCCATCAGCCCTGGTTCTTCTTCAGGAGCAATTGCTCTATGTGTAGGTACAGATACAGTGTGTCTGTGGGCATAGATGAGTTCAGGGTCTTCCTGAACAGTGCCACCTGGGACCTCCCTCTTGTACACAATCTTCTATTTCTCACAATTTGTGAGGTAGGTATTATTTTTTATCCCATTTTATACATGAGAATTTAAATATTGTGGCTAAGATTATTTAGTTAAAAGTGGTAGACCTGAGATCACAACCAACAGAGACTAGCTACAGAACCTAACTCTATAATCATTTTTCATTCTCCTGATTAATATTTGTGAATGTTAAGCACATAGTATGTACCTAGAATCTAACAATGATAAAAATAAAGCTGTAATTAATACTGTTATTATTTTTAGTGAAACAATTTTATTCTCCTATTGGCTTGCTTCCTTGGTGTTATAGTGGCCAGGGCCTGAGGTAAAGCTGTTAGAAAGTTGAATGAGTGGCTGACTCCTCTGTAAAACTTCTCCGACATTAGCTGTCTGTCTATAATTCTGTGGTAGACATGCCTTGAGTCAAATCAGCTGATTTGGCTTAAGGCTGTCTCAAACAGCCTTGTAGAATACGAATCCTCCTTTTAAATTTGAGGATCTAATGCTACTTGATGTTTCACAAATCTTACAATCAGTGTTACAATTCTATGGAAGCTATAAAATATATTTCAGTGACTGGAAGCCACTCAAAAGATTACCTAGAGATTTACTACTTTTAAATTGGAAGCAGAATTAGTGCGGTGGCTGAGCAACAGAGGAGAAACTTCAGGGCTGAATCTTCATCTGATCCTTACCACCATTTTCTGCGGGACTTTCCTCATTTCAATCAAATTTGACCTTTAATAAAAGATTTACGGTAATATAAGGAGGTGGATACTCATTTAAATTTAAAATGATTGTACTGATTTAGAGTAAGCACATCCAAAAAGATGAGGTGATATGCCAGGAAATACAAAGCATGTTGGACAGAATTCTGTTCACAGAGCAGTGGGCTCTCCACCTTCCCTCCAACGGTGAGATAGGGGGTTCTCATGAGCTTATCTCATGGATTATGCAGATTTGAGAATAATGATACATGTAAAACACTTGTGCAAGGTCAAACACATAGTAAATAGTATTTTTCTTAATCCAATTATTAATATAAAAAGAGCTTGAGTGCCTTTTTTCCCCTTATTGGAGACTTTTAGATACCTAAAGGGATGTGTTGAGGATGACTGAACCTCTTTTTAAAAAAGGGAAATATACAAATGATGGAATTTGTATGTGTTTATAGCAATATATGAGGCTATGGGTGGAGAGGAGGCATTATTTTCTTGTTACAAATCTCGAAGAAACTGGTAACATCCAAACCTCTGTGTTGAAGGTAAGAGCCTAAAAACAAAACAGAGTGGTCTGGATTCTCTTTTGTTACCATGTAGTCTGGCCTTGACCAAAGAACGGTTTATTACATTCTAATTCTTAGTTTTGAATCTGTCAATGATGTCTGGCTAACTTGATACCTGCAAATGTGCTTGTTTTTTTGTTTTTCATGTTACAGAAATTACAAGATAGAAGAGGGTCTTTTGTTGAGATGAAGATTTCATCTCTCTCCTTGGAGTTTATACTCTGCTTTTCTCAGTACTGTGACACTTCCTTTTTAAGAACATTAAATACAATATTGGCACTGGCAATAAATAATGAGAAGTTCAGAATTTCCAGGGGGAAATATTTTAAAAATTTCTTTTTCTCTGTAGCACCCTCCCCGCCCCTACTAGAAGTAGTCTACTCATTATTCATTGACTCACAGTAGAAGGCAGTAGGGAGGAAAACCAGGTGAAAAAGGTCTTTCTGGAATGGGTTTCTGAAGACCGAATCCATTAAGGAGTTTAGACTGGGTCAATCTGCAGGAAACATCAAAAGCAAGGATAAATATATTCTGAAGACCTAATGTACAACAAGCTGACTATAAATAATAATGTAGACTTGAAATTGGTTCCAAGGGTTTTTCTCAGCTTCTAGAGGTCACATACATTCCTTGGTTTATGGATCCCTGTGTCTTCAAGGCCAGCAACAGTGTGTTGGGTTCTTTGCATGCCTCACTACTCCTGTCTTCCCTTTTGTATTCTCTCTCTCTCTTTCTCCGAAGACAGCTAAACTCATCTTCTAAGAGTCCATGTGATTAGACTGAGTTCACCTGGGTAATCCAAGATAATCGCTTTATTTCACCTTGGTCACATCTGCAAAATCATTTTTATCATGTAAGGTAACATATATAGAGGTTCTTATGATTAGGATGTAATCACTATTCATGTGGTGATTTGAGGAAATCATTCTGCCCACTACAGAGCTTTATTTTCACACTTGGTTAGTCATGTGGGATTAACGAGAACAAGGCTCACTTCCATTCTCTACTCAACTGCAGTGCACCAATTCTTCAATTCCAGCTTTATTTACAGTAATCTATCTAGACCAGGGCTTCTGAACCTCCGCATTATTGACATTTTGGACGGGATAGTCTTTGTTGTGTAGATTGACCTGTGTGTGGGAAGATGTTGAACAGCATTCTTGGCTTTTACCACTAGGTGTCAGGAGTTCCTCTTCCAGTGTGAACCGGAAAAAAAACAAAAACAAAAACAAAAACCCAAACCAAAACAAAAAAAAAAAAACGGGCTCCAAACACTGTCAAAAGTCCTTCGCGGGACAAAATCATTCCTCACTGGGAAGTACTCATTTAGACTGATCAGATATACTTGACTAAAAAGAACATTTTTGGTTTTGTTTTAATAAGAGCTCCCCATTTTTCTTCATGTCAGTAAAATTCCATTGGCATGTGTACAAGGAGATCTGATCAAAATCAACTTTTCTTCTTGTGGGAACCCCCCCCAGGAGGAACGCAGTTACTTTCTTTTAAGCTATTAATTTCTTCCTTCCTTCCTAGTTTGAAAGAGAAGAACTATACATTATTTCTTTTTTTAAATTTCTTTGTTAGTAACTTAACTTGTATTTTTGCAAGGCAACCATAATTCTTTCATGCATTACCTCTTCATATCTTTTGCACATTTTTCTGTTCCAGTGATTGTTTTTTTGCTTGTAAGTTTAATGGTTTTTATATTTAATATATAAATATTATATTTTTATTATAAATATTATATATAATATAAATATTAACTTATTCTGTAATCTATGCTGTGAATATTTTTTTCAGATTTTTTTGGGTATTATTAATATTTTATGATGACCAATCTATCAACAGAAAATTAAGATCCAACCTGTAAAGATATTCTGAAAGAAGATGCCAAAATAAAAGAATGTGAACAACAATATGAGATAAAAGGAAAAAAAAATTTAAGTTGTTAAACTCCATTAAAGTATTTAGAATTCATTCATTTGGCAATTAATAATTCCAGAATGCTTTTTTTGTCCCAGGCACTGTTCTGGGCACTTTGGATACAACAGTGAACATACTAGAGAACATTTTCTGCCTTTTTGGAGTTTACATACTAGTGGATGGGGACATAATAATAAAAATGCTAACTAAACTAAATGGCATGGGAGAAGGGGAAAAGTACTATGGAAAAATGAGACAAAATAGAGCAAGGTAGACAATCAGAAATTCTGGGGGCAGAGAGGGGGGTTTCAGTTTGCAATACCAAATAGCATTTTCAGGTAGCACTGTAAGGTAAGATGAGAAGGCTTGAAAGAGGTGAAGGAATTAGCCATATGGTTATCTTGGGGAAATACCTTCCAGGCAGAGGAAACAGCAGTGAAAGCCTCTAAAGTGGGAGCATGCCTGGTTTGTTAAGGAACAGCAGAGAAAACATTGTGGCTGGAGCAGAGAGACAATAATGACTGATGAGCCCTGCTAGTTATTAAGTCCGAGGGAACCTGGAAGCCATAGCAGGGTTTGGGGCGGAGAAGCAGCATGGTTTTTGTCTAATGATTTATTTTGAATGAATGTCAGTCTTACAAACGTTGCAAAAAATAGTACAGAGAATCCCTGTATACTCGTTACCCAGCTTCCTTCAGTGTTAATACATTGTATAGCCACAGTATAATTGTTGAAACCAGGAAATTGATATTGATGCAATACTGAATCTACAGACATTATTTAAATTTTCTCAATATTAGAATTAATGTCCTTTCTCTAGATCCTTTTCTACACTCTCATACTGCATTTATTGGTCATCATTTTGGAAGAGTACTAGCCATTTATTTTGTAGGGTGGGTCTCAAATTTGGTTTGATATTTTTCCATGATCTGATTGACATTGTGCAATTTTTGGCAAATCTACCACAGAAGTGATGTGCTCTTCTCGGTGGATCATGCCCAGGAATACATTATGTTGATAGGTCTCATTTTTGGTGATGCTTTGATGACTTGATTAAGGTGGTATCTGCCAGATTTCTGTGCTATGAAGTTATAATTGTCAGTTTTAAAATAATAAGTATATTGTGGGGAGAGCCTTTGAAGCTATGCAAATTTCCTGTTTCTTGTAACACTTTCACCAACTAGATTTAGTATTTATTGATGATTCTCGCCTGCAGCAAATATAATGTGGTGTTTACCAATGATGTTTCTAGTTCCATCATTATTTTTACATTGATTGACTAGAATTCTATGGTAAGGAAGGGCTGTCCCATCTCCTCCATTTATTTAGGTATTCAATTATTTATTTATGTGAGTATGGACTCATGGATCATTATCATCTTATTTCTCATTTGTCCCAGATTTGGCCAATGAGAGCTACTTCAAATTAGTCTATGTCCTTTGACATGCCCCATTATTTTGCAAGCATTTCCTTAATTTGCTGACACTATAAGATAGAATATAAGGATAGATACAGGGAGATCAGATATGAGGATATTACAGTAATTTAGGTGAGATGAGGTAGCTTGATCCATGGAACTAGCAATGGAAGCGAAGATAAATGGTTACATTCTAGATATGTTTTGAAGATATAACCAAAAGATTTCCTGGTGGAAATGGTATGGGATATGATGAAAAGAGAGGGATTGAAGATTGTTACAATTTGGCCATGACACAGGAAGGTGGTAGAGCAGATTTTGGGGAAAAGGTTGGGAATTTAGTTTTGAGTACGCTCAGCTTGAGCTGTTCTTTAAACATCCAACTGGGGATTGTATCAGTCTATTAAGGCTGCTATAACAAAGTGCCACAGACTGGCTTGCTTAAACAATAGAAATTTATTTCTCATAGTTCTAGAGGCTAAAAGTCCATAATCAAGATGCTGGCAAATGTGGTTTCTGGTGAGGAAAATGGTCTGCAGATGCTGTCTTCTAGCTACATCTGATTGACCTTTCTTTATGTGCTTTTGGAGAAAGAGAGAGCAAGCTCTCCTGTATGTCTTCTTATAAGGTCACTAATCTTATTGGGTCAAGGCTCCACCCTATGACTTCATTTAACCTTAATTACTTCCTTAGAGGCCTCATCTCCAAATACAGCCAAGCTGGGGGTTAGAGCTTCAAAATATCGATTCTGGGGGGACGTAGACACTCAGTCCATTATAGGGATTTTGAGCAGGCTGTGGAAAAATAAATCTTGCATTTGGGAGAGATCCCTGAACTGAAGATGTAAATGATACATTTGGGAGTTACGTGCATGTAGATGAGATTTATAACTGCGAGACTGATGAGGCCATCAAGGCAGGGAATGTAGACAGAGAAGATAGGAGACCAAGACTGAGTCTTGAGTTTTTAGAGCGAGTTTAAGAGAGAAATTGGAGACCAAGTAAAAAGGCAGGTCTTCCGAAGAACTTTGGTGTGAAGGAAAACAAATGTGGAAAAAACTCAGTTTTTACTTTAAAGATAGAGCATCAATAGAATATAAGGTGATAGAAATAATCCAGTGGTAAGAGGAAATTGATAATACAGCAAAGAGAGGAAAGAATCACCTGAGTGATATCCTTGGATAGGTTAAAGGGACTGGGTTGTAGTCTACAAGTCAAATAAGTACCTTTAGAGAAGAGAAGGAATAGTTTAACTTAGGGAAAAGTTGGGACAGAAGAGTAAGTGAAGATGTTAGTTGGAGGGTCTATATGATTGTGGGAGTCTGTGAGGATTCTTTTCAGATTGCTTGAATAAATTACAAAGCCAAATCATTATCTGAAGATGAAGAAGGGGAGGAAGGATTTGAGGTTTGAGGGTGGAATGGAGAAGGCAGGAAATAGTCATCTAAGTAAGTGGAGTATAAATGGACAGGAGAAAGTATAATATGATTTAGAGAATTTGTTCATGCTCATGAATATAAACCAAAGAAGAGGAGCCAACCTGATTGTGGGTTTTTCTTTGTCTAAATTCACTCACCCAAGTTCAGGTGGGAGAGAAGGCAAAGAGTGGAATTTAACCCGTATGTAGTTTTGTCAGAGAAAGATAAGGAGGAAGAGCTCATTGAAGTCATATGTGATTATAATAATCAATCATGGAATCTCAATGGGGTAAAGAGGGAAGAGGGATGCTGGGGTGTTCAAAAGTAAAAGGTGGAGGTGATAATGGATTGGCAGTTCTGTGAGGACTAAAGATTGTTTGAAATGCAGTCTTATAGGAAGTGGATGAAAAGATCAAAGATGATAGTCAAAGAATGGGAATCTTGAAATTGAGATTAGAAGAAAGTGTTGTTATTGCTAGTGACGAAGTCTAGTTATGGCCATAGGAATGACTGAAAATTCACAAATTCTGTGTCTGTGTGTGTTTTAATACACTCTGTGTAAAGAAAGAATAGTATGGTATCACCATATCAGGGAGTATTCGAACTATACACAACTTCTAGAATTTTTAAAAGGTACGTAACAAAAAAAAAATAGTGCATGATAATACATGATTTTATCCCATCTCTATTAAAGCATGGTTTTGATGACTAGTAATGATTTTTTAAGAGTTTAATGTCATAAATAGATCCATGGCTGATGATAGCAGTTCCAAATCTATAAAAAGGTAGAACTTTGAAGAGTGTCTTAATCTTAGCAAACTTTCACACACACACCCACACCCCCCCCACACTTTTTTTCTAAGTTCTGAAATGTGTGGTCACTGTGCAAATCACTGACCATCTGGAACCTACTCAATTCGTAGACACTTTCAATCTCGTTTCTAGGCAGTTCTCTTAGCAATGAAGCAGTTCTTCCATGAATACAAAATGATTTACGGATAAACTGGAACTGTAGCTTTCCTGCTATTCTTCTGACCTTTGAGAATCAAATGCAAAATCCAATATCACAGGTGACAGATTTTTATAGGATCAAGACATGACCTGGAATTATTTGCATTGCACTTAAGTAGTTGCACTCTGATCTAGAAAATCATAGTTTGTTCAGATCAATGGGTTTCCATTATTTCTGGCTTGATTCAACTTTAACTACAAGTCATTTGTAGAAAGATGTTGACTTTTAATGTGTATTTCAATAATCTTTTGATGTCACTGAAATATGTTTATAGTAATGTTCAGACCAGAGAACTAAGTCTAAGATAAAACTTGATTGAATTTCCTCCTATCCCTGTTCATGGCATTTCATTTTTTTTTTTTAAAGATTACTTACCTACCAATCTACCTACTTATTTATATTCCTCTAAATCTATAACAGTGCAGAACTTTGAAACTGTCTTATCTCAACTAACCATATTACAGAAAAGAATTAAGGCAGCACTTAATTGCCTCTTTTTTTTTTAAACATGAAATTCTCTAACTGTGCTTATTTTCCACCTAAGATCAGACAGCCTTTTCCAGTCATGATTATGCTTCCAGATATAACACATTGCTTCCTGAGGCTTTCACAAGAAGTTCTGGGTCCATGACTTTAACTCTCTTTCCAGTCCCCAGATTCAGTACCAGCAGGTTAAGCTTGACAACAGTGTTCCTTGGGTAAAAGTTGCATGGCATTTATATTCATTTATGCCATCATGTGATCTGTGAAGCTCAATATAAATATGTACTCGAATGAGAAACCCAGGTAAGTCAAGTGATGCAGGAACTTAGTAGAAAATTAAAATCTGGCTGAGATGTTTCTTTGCTTTTACTGATTTTGAGATGGTATTTAATTTTCAGGGTCTTCTCCAATCCGAAGGACCAGAGGATAGACAGTCTTCTGTGACACTTGGAGACTTTGAATGCTCTTTCTTGATCATAGTTGTAACATCTTTGCTACTTTTTGACCAAATTTCTGGTTCTGGTCTCAAAAAGTAGATGGATATGAAAGGGCAGAACATATTTTAAAAACTTTTTAGTATTTTTTTCTTTTGAAAAGGGTTAATGTCCGCTGACTACATGGTGTGATTTCAGAATTCTCAGATCTCTGAAGTACTTTCTCCACTAACTCCTTGTTGTCAGCTATTTTCCCATTAATTTTCTTCTTCACTGATTTAAAGCTTTATTCACAGCTAAAATACAAATGCCTGTATTTCACCAAAGTAATCATTTTGAACACATGTGACAAGCTTTGCAGCTCCCCACCCTCTGTGCAGGTTTTGAAGGAGAGCTAACAGAAAAGGTGGGAACCACTGGCTCTGATGTTCTTATAATCAAACTTTCTCCTCAACTTACCGGCATAGTCAAGCCTGGTTTTCTCCCTGCCTCTTTTTTCTCCTTTCTTCCTTGTTTCCTCCTGCCTTCCCTCTCTTCTTCTTCCCTCATTACTTTCGCTTTTCCTGACTCTTTTCCTGTTGCTTTTTTTTTTCCACTTATAAATTTCAGAAAATTTTCCAGTATATAGCTCAGTTTTTTTTTTTTTTAAGATTTTATTTATTTATTTGACAGAGAGAGACATAGTGAGAGCAGGAACACAAGCAGGGGGAGTGGGAGAGGGAGAAGCAGGCTTCCCGCGGAGCAGGGAGCCCGATATGGGACTCGATCCCAGAACTCTGGGATCATGACCTGAGCCGAAGGCAGACGCTTAACGACTAAGCCACCCCGGCGCCTCTATAGCTCAGTTTTGATGAGGCTGTGTAATCTTTATTTTTATTTTTAAACATGGTAGTCTCCTTGAATTAGCAGATCTACTTTTTTCCCCCTTGCATCTCATGAAAATTGTCTTTAATATATAAATGTACTACGGTTAAGCATCTGACTTTGGCGCAGGTGGTGCTTTCAGGGTCAGGGTCCTGGAATTCGACCCAGCACTGGGCTCCGTGCTCAGTGGAGAGTCTGTTTCTCTCTCTCCCTCTATCCCTCCCCTCTGCTTAGGTGCTCTCTCTCTCTCTCTCTCTCTCATTCTCAAATAAATAAATAAAATCTTTTAAAAAATATATAAATGGGGCGCCTGGGTGGCTCAGTCGTTAAGCGTCTGCCTTCAGCTCAGGTCATGATCCTGGAGTCCCAGGATCGAGTCCCGCATCAGGCTCCCTGCTCGGCGGGAAGCCTGCTTCTCCCTCTCCCACTCCCCCTGCTTGTGTTCCCTCTCTCGCTGTGTCTCTGTCAAATAAATAAATAAAATCTTTAAAAAAAAAATATATAAATGGACTGTTCTCCCCTCTTCTATTTATAGATCAGAATACAAGATTTCCCCAGAATGAAGAACAATTGATTTTCTTTTGCTGGATCATCATTATCTGTCTGAGGTATCTATTAACTTTCTCCTCAGAGATTCATAAGCTCTGTCTTTTTTTTTTATTAAGATTTTATTTATTTATTTGAGAGAGAGAATGAGAGAGAGAGAGCACCTGAGAGGGGGGAGGGTCAGACGGAGAAGCAGACTCCCCTCCGAGCAGGGAGCCCGATGCGGGACTCGATCCCGGGACTCCAGGATCATGACCTGAGCCAAAGGCAGTCGCTTAACCAACTGAGCCACCCAGGCTCCCCCACAATCTCTGTCTTTATTCTCTGTGTTTGGCCTCTAATTTAGTATTTGGCCCATATATTGTTTTTGTGCTATTTCAAATGTATTTATTATTTCTGTAATAGTGTTGCTTTGATCCCCAGTTTGTCTTTTTAGCTTTGCAATCTCGTTTTTCACTTTATTCTGTTGTCTTATCCTTTCATCTTGTGTGTCTTGTTTTATTGATTTTGTGTTATTCGCGAGTTCTTCTAAAGTACAAATGACTCATTGTGGAGATTTTTTTTTTCTTGTTCTTTGGGTAGTATTTAATTCTTTTTGTTGTTCTATCTCTGTCTCTCCTCTTTCCATTTCACTGAACTTTTCCTCCTTATTTTGTTTAGAATTTAAAACAAGAATTACATGTTTCTCGTAATTAGAAAACACCCTGGAGATGTATAAAGAAGAATTTTTTCTTTGCTTTGCCCCGCCTCCCATCCCCCGAGGTTACTATTGCTTATAGTTATATATGTATTTTTCTTTCTGCTAATATATATGTGCACCCACATGTACATGTATGAATATGCTTTTTTATTTGTTTCAAAAATAGCATCCTACTCAATATACTTCTTTGAAATTTGCTTTTCAAAAATTTGCTTTTTTGAAAGATTTTATTTTTAAATAATCTCTACACCCAATGTGGGGCTCGAACTCACAACCCAGAGATCAAAAGTCACATGCTCCACCAACTGAGCCAACCAGGCACCCCCAAAATTTGCTCTTTTTAAAAACTTAATAATTTGCACTAAATCCCCTTCCAAAGCACTAATCTAACTCATTTTTATTTTTTATTTTTTAAATTTTATTTATTTCTTAAAGTAGGCTCCACACCCAGGATGGAGCCCAATACAGGGCTTGAACTCATGACCCTGAGATCAAGACCCTGAGCTGAAATCAAGAGTCAGATGCTTAATAGACTGAGCCACGCAGATGCCCCTAACTCATTTTTAAACATTGCTACCTGATAACTCTATTTTATGGATGTGCTAAATTTTATTCAATTATACCATTATTAGGAACATTTTCTTTTTTGTTATTGTAAACAATACTTCAGTAAATGGTGCTACATTCATGTTACTAATGCTTTTATACCTGCTGAATTGATTCCAAAAGGGAAATTACTGGGGCGGTGGGTATGTACATTTAGTTATTGACAGACACTATTGGATTACTTTCCAGAATGCTCCTAAAAGTTCATACTTGCTTTAGCATTGCATGTGAGTGACTATTTTAGATATTTTAAAAATAATCTTTCTCATGTCTATGAACTCTGATTTTCAAATTCTTACATTTTATTCTCAAATTACCCTGAGTTGATAATTAAAGTACTTAAAAGTTACTATTTTGCTACCACATAAGTTTTGTTTTGTTCTCCTGGAGTTGATTTTATTTTGGTATATACTGGGCTTTTTTTTTTTTTTCTTCCTTTTCAGGCATTTTTGAACAATTATTCAGCAAAGACTTTTGAGCACTTATTGTGCCCCAGGCACTGTTCTAGGCACTGTGGATACTGTCAGAAACAAAACTGACAACATGCCCCATGGAGTTTTCATCCTGGAGTGCAAAAAATATATAAGTAGACGAAAAATAAATAGAAGAAGTTGATGCACCAGGAACATGAAGAAAACTGTGGGAACTTATTCATATGATAGAGAGTGACCAGGTGGACAGGGAAAACCTGTCTAAGGAACCTGAGACTTTAAAGAAAAAAAAAATGGTGGCTCTCCATGTGAAGATCTGGGGAAAGAGTATTTGAGGCAGTGGGAAAGCAATTATAAATGTCCTGAGGTTGAGACAGTCTTCAGAAATCTCTAAAGAGCCCCAGACCAGAGTATTTACAGCAGAGTGAGAAAAAAAGAGGTGTACCTGAGGTGAAGTTAGGAAAACTGGCCACGGCAATATCACCTGAGATCCTCCAGCCTTAGTAAAGGGTTTGGAATTCATTGTGAGTGAGAAAGGAGTCCTTTGGGGTGGATTCTAGGAGGGATATGATTTTTTATTTATATTCTAAAAAGATCATTCTGGCTTCTCAATGGAGAATGCATTGTAAGAAATCAGAGTAAGTCAGAATGCTTTGTAGGAAATCCAGGGCAGAGGTGAAGGTAGGGTAGTTCAGAAGTAGTTAAGGTAGTTAAGAGGGTAGTTAAGAGTCCAAAGAAAAGTTGACAAGTTTGGGACAGGTTTTGGAGTCAAACTTGACAGAACTTGCTTATGGACTGAGGAAAAAAGAAGTATCCACAATGACTCCTAGGTTTTGGCTTGAGCAATTTAGTGGCTGGGTGTGCCGTTAACCAAGATAAGAATAGAACAGTGAAGAGATTTGAGGGATGGTAGATTAAGCGTTCTTTGCTTTTTGAGATTTAAAAATAGTAAAAAACTGGGGGGCACCTGGGTGGCTCAGTCGTTAAGCGTCTGCCTTCGGCTCAGGTCATGATCCCAGAGTCCTGGGATTGAGCCCCACATCGGGCTCCTTGCTCAGCGGGAAGCCTGCTTCTCCCTCTCCCACTCCCCCTGCTTGTGTTCCCTCTCTCGCTGTCTCTCTCTCTGTCAAAAAATAAATAAAATCTTTAAAAAAAAATAAAATAAAAAATAAAAATAGTAAAAAACTGGTATTGTGGTATCGATTTGAGAGGTGCCAGCATATCAGTGGTACTTGAAATGATGGAATTAATTTTTGTCCTCATCAAAGGATAACTTAATAGAAAATTTGACAAGAGAGCTCTGAGTATATGAAGTAGGGCTGGTGGGATGTAAGGCTTTTTTCTTTCTTTTTCTTTTAAAGATTTTACTTATTTATTTGAGAGAGCGAGAATGAGAGAGAGAGAGAGCACATGAGAGGGGGAAGGGTCAGAGGGAGAAGCAGACTCCCTGCCGAGCAGGGAGCCCGATGTGGGACTTGACCCCGGGACTCCAGGATCATGACCTGAGCTGAAGGCAGTTGCTTAACCAACTGAGCCACCCAGGCGCCCCTGTAAGGCTTTTATCTAAGGGCAGCAGAATGGGAGCTGGTTTTAAATCTGTTGCACAAAAGCATGAATGCTGAGGACCTTACTCTAGAGTATCAGACTTACATTAGCTGCCCTAGTTCTCTGCAGATAATTTATTCTACTATTGTATTATTATTAGCAAAGACCTTTTATTTTTTCCCTAGAGTCTACACGTTTGTTTTTACCACTCTGTGTACAACAGATCTAAGTCCATATGGGTTAAAAATCCTATATGGAGGGGAACCTGGGTGGTTCAGTTAGTTAGGCATTTGCCTTCAGCTCAGGTCATGATCTTGGGGTCTTGGGATGGAGGCCAGTGTTGGGCTCCCTGTTCAGCAGGGAGTCTGCTTCTCCTTCTCCCTTTGCCCCTCCTCTCTCGTGCTCTCTTTCAAATAAATCAATAAAATCTTTTTTAAAAAATCCCATGTATGTGAGACTTTTAACCCATTTCCTTGCGCTCAGTTTCATACTGTCATGCTCTGTCAGACCATACAGATATCCAGATCATTCCAAGATTCCTGATGAGCAGGCTGATGCTCTCCACTGCTTTAGGACCATTTGTTTCCTTTTCTCTCACATTCCATGCTTTCATTCTCATAGAATGTTTTAGAAACACCCCATTCATGACTGGCTCCTACCTTTTCTCTTTATTATTGATGAATTATAGCTTTGTGATGATCTTATTGTTATTTTCAAGATCTCAAAAGGAAGAGAGAAACACTGGTAGGTAGTTGGTCATCTTGAAATGGAAAACCTTAATTTTTATGTGGACAAAAATGTTTGTCCTTCACAGTTGATTCTTCATCTTTCTAAAACACATTATATTTATCCTTATTTTTTGTAGTATTTTTGCATAATTCTCATCTCATGTTATTTAATTGTATTGACATTTATTGTGGGCAGTACTTTGTAGAACTTCCATGTAATATCTTTCAATTCTGTTAAACTCTTTCCCCATCCTACTTGAGACATATCAGTCTTACTCTCTTGAATGATATACTTGTTTTTTGTTCTCCTTTCTGTATAAAATAAATATTCCTTGGTCCTGAAAATTTTTACTTCATTTAGAGATTATGATCACCAAATATGAATTTCTGAATGTAGTATTCAGTTTTTTAATCCATCTCTGCATTCCCAAAGGATCTGCCTCCAAGCTCTAAGCATAGGGATTCAAGAAAGGCTTAATGAAATGACTAGCTGGATGGGGATATTTCTCTTACTTCTATTAACTATACTTGTTTATTCATTCAACCAACATTTATGGAAGAACCCCTGTGTTTCAAGCTTTGAACACTGCTACACACTGGGGATCCAGAGCTGAACAAGACTGCCATGCCTTTTAGAAATTCAAGAATGCTAACATTCAACATCTATCTTGTTTGGTGATCTGTTAAATTGTGAATGTTTTTTCTTCCCAGTAAGAAAGGTGGTTAAGGGTGAAAGCTATTTTATATATTTCTTTGGAACTCATTCTCTTCCCTTAACAAAAAAATACATGGGTACTACATTAAAGGTCTGTGGTTCTTCTTGGTCTGTATTCTGCTGCCATCAAGGACCTTAACCTACTTACCCTGAAACAGAATGTACTTTCCATGGCTCGCTCGTTCTTTCTTTCTTTCTTTCTTTTTTAAATTTATTTTTTAAAAAAAATATTATTTCATTTTAATATGTTATGTTAGTCACCATACAATACATCATTAGTTTTTGATGTAGTGATCCACCATTCATTGTTTTTGTATAACACCCAGTGCTTCATGCAGTACATCCCCTCCTTAATACCCATCACTGGGCTAACCCATCCCCCCACCCAACTCCCCTCTAAAACCCTCAATTTGTTTCTCAGAGCCCATAGTCTCTCATGGTTCATCTCTCCCTCCGATTTCCCTCCCTTCATTTTTCCGTTCCTTTTCCTAATGTCCTCCATGCTATTCTTTATGTTCCACAAATAATGAAACCATATAATAATTGACTTTCTTTCATTGACTTATTTCACTTAGCATAATCTCCTCCAGTGCCATCCATGTTGATGTAAAAGTTGGGTGTTCATCCTTTCTGATGGCTGGGTAATATTCCTTTGTATATATGGACCACATTTTCTCTATCCATTCATCTGTTGAAGGGCATCTCGGCTCTTTCCATAGTTTGGCTATTGCAGACATTGCTGCTATGAACATTGGGGGGCATATGGCCCTTCTTTTCACTATATCTGTGTCTTTGGGGTAAATACCCAGTAGTGCAATTGCTGGGTCAGAGGGTAGCTCTATTTTTAATTTTTTGAGGAATCTCCACACTATTTTCCAAAGTGACTGTACCAACTTGCATTCCCACCAACAGTGTAAAAGGGTTCCCCTTTCTCCACAACCTCTCCAACATTTGTTGTTTCTTGCCCTGTCAATTTTGGCCATTCTAACTGGTGTAGGGTGGTATCTCAATGTGGTTTTGATTTGAATTTCCCTGATGGCTAATGATGATGAACATTTTCCGTGTGTCTGTTAGCCATTGGTATGTCTTCTTTGGAAAAATATCTGTTCATGTCTTCTGCCCATTTTTTGACTTGATTATTTGTTTTCTGGGTGTTGAGTTTGAGAAGTTCTTTATAGATCTTGGAAATCAGTGCTTTGTCTGTAGTGGCATTTGCAAATATCTTCTCCTATTCTGTGGGTTGCCTCTTTGTTTTGTTGACTGTTTCCTTTGCTGTGCAGAAGCTTTTTATCTTGATGAAGTCCCAAAAGTTCATTTTTGCTTTTGCTTCATAGCCTTTGGAGATGTATCTTGAAAGAAGTTGCTGTGGCTGGTGTCAAAGAGGTTACTGCCTATGTTCTCCTGTAGGATTTTGATGGATTCCTGTCTCACATTGAGGTCTTTCATCCATTTTGAGTTTATCTTTGTGTATGATGTTAGAGAATGGTCGAGTTTCATTCTTTTGTATATAGCTGTCCAATTTTCCCAGCACAATTTATTGAAGAGACTGTCTTTTTTCCATTGCGTATCTTTTCCTGCTTTGTCAAAGATTATTTGACCATAGAGTTGAGGGTCCTTATCTGAGCTCTCTCTTCTGTTCCATTGGTCTATATGTCTGTTTGTGTGCCAGTACCATGCTGTCTTGGTGATCACTGCTTTGTAATATAGCTTGAAATCAGGCAATGTGATACCCCCAGCTTTGTTTTTCTTTTTCAACATTTCCTTGGTGATTCGGGGTCTTTTCTGATTCCATACAAATTTTAGGATTGTTTGTTCCAGCACTTTGAAAAATGTCATTGGAATTTTGATCAGGATGGCATTGAAGGTATAGATTGCTCTGGGTAGCATAGACATTTTAACAATGTTTATTCTTCCAATCCAGGAGCATGGAATGTTTTTCCATCTTTTTGTGTCTTCTTCAATTTCTTTCATGAGTGTTCTGTAGTGCCTAGAGTATAGATCATTTACCTCTTTGGTTAGGTTTATTCTGAGGTATCATGGTTTTTGATGCTTTGGAAATGGAATCGTTTCTCTAATTTCTCTTTCTACAGTTGCATTGTTAGTGTATAAGAAAGCAACAGATTTCTGTGCACTGATTTTTTATCCTATCACATTACTGAATTGCTATATGAGTTCTAGTAGTTTGTGGTTGGAGTCTTTTGGATTTTCCACATGAAGTATCATGTCATCTGCAAAGAGAGAGAGTTTGACTTCTTCTTTGCCAATTTGAATACCTTTTATTTCTTTTTGTTGCCTGATTGCTGTTGCTAGGATTTATAGTACTATGTTGAACAATAGTAGCAAGAGTGGGCATCCTTGTCATGTTCCTGATCTTAAGGGAAAGGCTCTCAGCTTTTCCCCATTGAGAATGATACTCGCTGTGGGGTTTTCATAGATGGATTTTATGAACTTGAGGAATGTTCCCTCTATCCCTACACTCTGAAGAGTTTTAATCAGGAAAGGATGCTTTTTCTGCATCAATTGAGAGGACCATATGGTTCTTCTCTCTCCTCTTATTAATGTGTTCTATCCTACTGATTGATTTGTGAATGTTGAACCTCCCTTGCATCCCGGGGATAAATCCCACTTGGTCATGGTGGATGATCCTTTTAATGTATTGTTGGATCCTATTAGCTAGGATTTTGTTGAGAATTTTGGAATCCATATTCAGAGATATCTGTCTGAAATTCTCCTTTTCGATGGGGTTTTTTCCTGGTTTGGGGATTAAGGTAATGCTGGCCTCATAGAATAAATCCGGAAGCTTTCCTTCTGTTTCTATTTTTTGAAACAGCTTCAGGAGAATAGGTATTATTTCTTCTTTGAATGTTTGGTAAAATTCCCCAGGGAATCCATCAGGTCCTGGACTCTTGTTTTTTGGGAGGTTTTTGATCACTGCTTCAATCCCATTACTGGTTATTGGCCTATTCAGGTTATCAATTTCTTCCTGTTTCAGTCTTGGCAGTCTATAGGTTTCCAGGAAGGCATCCATTTCTTCAGGTTGCTCAATTTATTGGCATATAGTTGTTGATAATAATTTCTAATAATTGTTTCTATTTCCTTGGTGTTAGTCATGATCTCTCCCCTTTCATTAATGATTTTATTAATTTGGATCCTTTCTCTTTTCTTTTGGGTAACTCTTGCCAGTGGTCTATCGATCTTATTAATTCTTTCAAAGAACCAGCTTCTAGTTTTGTTGATCTGATTTACTGTGTTTCTGGTTTCTAATTCATTGATCTCTGCTCTAATCTTAATTATTTCTCTTCTAATGCGTGGCTTAGGCATCATTTGTTGCTTTTTCTCTAGTTCTTTAAGGTGTAAAATTAGTTGGTGAATTTGGGATTTTTCTATTTTTTTGGGTGAGGCTTGGATGGCTATGTATTTCCCCCTTAGGACTGCCTTTGCAGTATCCCATAGGTTTTGGACCGATGTGTTTTCATTCTCATTGGTTTCCATGAATTGTTTAAGTTCTTCTTTGATTTCCTGGTTGACCCAAACATTCTTGAGCAGAGTGGTCTTTAGCTTCCAAGTGTTAGATTCCAATTCTTCCAATTTTTTTCTTGTGATTGAGTTCCAGTTTTAAAGCATTATGGTCTGAGAATATGCAAGGAATAATCTCAGTCTTTTGGTATCAGTTGAGACCTGATTTGTGACCCAGTATGTGGTCTATTCTGGAGAAAGTTCCATGTCTGCTCAAGAAGAATGAGTATTCTGTTGTTTTAGGGTGGAATGTTCTGTATATATCTATGAGGTCCATCTGGTCCAAAGCTCTTGTTTCTTTGTTGATTTTCTGCTTAGATGATCTGTCTATTGCTGAGAGTGGAGTATTGAGGTCTCCTACAATTAACGTATTGTTATCAATATGACTCTTTATTTTGGTTAACAGTTGGCTTATGTAGATGGCTGCTCCCATGTTGGGGGCATAGATATTTACAATTGTTAGATCTTCTTGTTGGATAAACCCTTTAAGAATGATAGTGTCCTTCTGTGTCTCTAACTACAGTCTTTAGTTTAAAATCTAATTTGTCTGATATGAGAATTGTTAGCTCAGCTTTCTTTTGTCGTCCTTCACTTTCAAGTATCTTTAGATTCAAAATGAGTCTCTTGTAGACAGCATATGGATGGGTCCTGTCTTTTTATCCAATCTGCAACCCTGTGCCATTTTATGGGAGCACTTAGGCTGTTCACATTGAGAGTGATTATTGACAGATATGAATTTATTGTCATCATGTTGCCTGTGAAGACCTTGTTTTTATAGACTGTCCCTGTACATTTCTGTTGTATATCACTCTTGGGCTCTTTCTCCTTTTATAGAACCCCCCTTAATATTTCTCACAGGGCCAGCTTAGTGGTCACATATTCTTTCAGTTTCTGCTGGTCTTGGAAGCTCTGCATCTCTCCATCCATTCTAAATGACAGCCTTGCCAGGTAAAGTATTCTTGGCTGCATGTTCTTCTCATTTAGTACCCTGAATATGTCTTGCCAGGCCTTTCTGGCTTGCCAGGTCTATGTGGATAGGTCTGACATTATTCTGATGTTCCTCCCTCTGTACGTAAGGAATCTCTTCCCCCTAACTGCCCTTAAGATGGTTTCCTTGGTTCTAAGATTTGTGAGTTTTACCATTACATGCTGGGGCATTGGCCTGTTTTCCTGATCTTGGGAGGGGTCCTCTCTGCCTCTAGGACACGAATGTTTCATTCCCCAGATTAGGGAAGTTCTCAGCTACAATTTGCTCAAATATATCTTCTAGTCCTCTCTCTCTCTCCACCCCCTCAGGGATTCCAATAATTCTGACATTGGAATGTTTCATGATGTCACTTATTTCTCTGATTCTATTTTCATGGATTTTGAGTTCTTTTTCCCTGGCCTCCTCTTTTTCCTTCTTGTCTATTAATTGGTCTTCTAGATCACTAATTCGTTCTTCTGCCTCGCTTACCCTAGCTGTTAGATTATCCAGATTAGATTGGATCTCATTGATAGCATTTTTAATTTCTGCCCGTTCAGCTTTCATTTCTGCCCTGAGAGACTCTATGTTGCCATTAATTGATTTCTCCATTCTCGGTATTGTCTTCACAATTGCTAGCCTGAATTCCATCTCTGACATCTTGATTATATTTGTATCCATTTGTAAATCTGTGGCAGAAGCCACAGTCTCTGAGTCTTTCCTACTTTGGGGGTTCCTCCTCCTAGTCATTCTGTTGAGGGGTGGTTGAGGGAATGTACAGAGTCCAAATTATTGACCACAACCCAAGCAAGATGCACCTGTTTTCTTGGGACCTTAGGGTTGCTGGCCTTTTGTTCTCCCAGCCTGTCTTCTGGGGGAGGGGCCTGCTGCACTGTTACTCAGGCAACCATGTTTGGGCAGAGTTGCCCTGACCCCTGTGGAAGGGGATGTGCTCAGTGAAAACCGGTTCTTTGGGGCTTTAGTTATGTGGCGGCTTTCCCTGGTGGCTTTCTGTGTCTCTTCCAAGAGTCAGAGCAGAAGAGATCATTTCCAACCCTCTACCTCAGAGCGGAGAGATCACAGTCTGTTCTTCAGTGATCTCTCCAGGCCACACTATCTCTGTTTCTTTCTGTGTTGCTATAATCTGCAGGGTCCTGGGTTGTGCGCCCCCAGCAGTGCTCCCAGTCCTCGCCTCCAGGTTGGGGCACGTCTCTGCCCTTTGTGCTTCTAAAACCGCCAGCCGCCCCCAGTTCGCATGCGTGGCCCCACCGCTCCATGGCTCGCTCTTAAGACCACATTTATGGCTCTCTTATATCATACTCTTAAATAGTAACACTCAACACTTTTTTAAATAGTAAGGCTCAAAAAAATTATCCAATTAAATATCATGGTAGGGATGGTGCAAGCTGTATCAGGTAGTGTCTGGAATAGGATTGTTCACTTGGACAGTGTTGAGGTGGAACAAGACAAGTTCAGGGTTTAAGGCACTGATATTCAGGGATGGCAGAAATGAAGGTTTGGGTTTGGGAGTGATCTTTCAGCACTTTTGAGTAGCTCTTTCCATTTCCTTAAGCACAGAAGACCAAGACAAAAAAACACAGGGTAAGTGACAGAAAGTAGTGAGGTTCTGTCACCAGTTTAGTTGTCTTCTCTTTGTTGGCATTTTGCTGTGCCCTAGATTTTTGTCATTTTTCTCTAGTGAGACTCATAGAAGATCTATTTGTTATCTCATTGTTTTTGGTACTTCTCTCCCTGCTGAGAATTTGGGTGTGTCATCATGTCTTAAATTTTTTTTTTAAAGATTTTATTTATTTATTTGAGAGAGAGAGAATGAGAGAGAGCACATGAGAGTGGGGAGGGTCGGAGGGAGAAGCAGACTCCCTGCTGAGCAGGGAGCCCTATGTGGGACTCAATCCAGGGACTCCAGGATCATGACCTGAGCCGAAGGCAGTCGTTAACCAACTGAGCCACCCAGGCGCCCCATGTCTTAAATTTTTATGTGTATATTTTTAATTTTAAAAATAGTGGTAAGGGTGGGAGTGGATCTTGAGTTAATTATACAGATTATTTCACTATGTTGTGTATGTCTGATATACATATATATGTATCTATCTACATACACATACATATACACAATATGATACAACATAGTGTAATATAGCCCACAACAATGCACAGAATCTTTCCTGCCCATTAATTTAATTCTTTGATTAACTATCTAGAATTCATCTCACCCACTTATCTATAATATGTAGGAGCACTTAGCTGACAATACAAATCAGTTTATGATATAATCTCTTTAAATAATAGAAGTGATATGGATAATAATAGATCTCATGTATTGAATATTCATTATATGCCAGGCACAATGGCATGCAATCCCAGATATAAAATCCCAGTCGACAAGAACAATGTATTTGAGGTCACCACATCTCCATTATATCATGGTATCTACAAAACAAAAACAAAAACAAAAACAAAATTGAACAAAATGATCAGATTATTGGTTGAATTTGTAGATAATTTCAAGTTTCCCATCTTTAACTTAAATGAAGAATTTTAGAAATATTATTATATCATTAGCTCTCTACAGTGTTTAAAAATATATATAACATTGGATTTTACTTATTAGATATTCAGAACTTTAGTATGACTAGGATGAAGTGTATTCTTGTCATAGAATATTAGGTATTAATAACATTTATTGATTATTAAATATTGATAACACTTTAAAAAAAATGGGGCGCCTGGGTGGCTCAGTCGGTTAAGCGGCTGCCTTTGACTCAGGTCATGATCCCAGGGTCCTGGGATCGAGCCCCGCATCGGGCTCCCTGCTCAGTGGGAAGCGTGGTTCTCCCTCTGCCTGCAGCTCCCCCTGCCTGTACTCTCACTCGCTCTCTCTTGCCTATGCTCTCTCTCTCTAGCAAATAAATAGATAAAATCTTTTAAAAAAAAAGTATTGATAACATTTATTGATTTCTCATTACGTGCCAGACAGTGTTATAATAATTGTGAAGGAATAGATTTTTTAGTCTTCAAGTTAAGTATCCTTATTACCCCAATTTCAGAGGAACAGTCCCCCCAGGGCTAGGTGGCCTGTCAATAAAAATAACATTTTGATTTTGTGCTTATATATTTTATTTTTTTTCAGTGTCTAGCATTTGCTGTTTTATTTTGATAATGTGATGTATGTCAGACTATACTTTTATAAGAAAGTAAAGGAAAACATGTGGGAGAAAATATATTCTCAATAGTATATGACCTCTTTTTTTTTAAGATTTTATTTATTTATTTGAGAGAGAGAGAATGAGAGAGCACATGAGAGGGGGGAGGGTCAGAGGGAGAAGCTGACTCCCCGCCGAGCAGGGAGCCCGATGTGGGACTCGATCCCGGGACTCCAGGATCATGACCTGAGCTGAAGGCAGTCGCTTAACCAACTGAGCCACCCAGGCGCCCAGTATATGACCTCTTTATAAGGATGGTCATTGACTGAAAATCTGCATCAGTGTAACCACCGTTGGGGTGGCTATTCTGGAATAGAAGGATACTCAAGTTCTAGAGATACCTGAAATCGGTTGGTTGCCTCATTTAAGTTTAAGTAACTAGAGCAAAAAAGTTGATCCCAGAAAAATCACAAAATAACCCAAATGTTAGTGTGATCAATTTTATAAAAATAAAATAATTATTATATCTGATCAAAGAATGAAAGAAAGCTTTGTCATGCATGAGATGAAATAAACTTTTTTATGTGATGTTCCAGTAGAAATTGGTTGATCCAGGATATTAACACATGGATCGGCTTATTGAAAACCTCTTCTTCTTCAAATCATTTCCTCGTCTGTACAGCAATTAACCAGGTATGAGAACATTGAGATACCTAGGATTTTGGAGTTTATTTGAATATGCTGATAACTCCAAGCATATCTATGTCTATTCTTAGCTTCAACATAAATTATTAATTAATGATCACAGCATCCTAGAGAGTTGGGATCAAAATATTATTCTCCCTCTGTAGCTTGCTGTGGGCACAGACCAGATAAGTGCCTTATCAGAGATAGCTGGCAAGCCAGGGGCAGAGAGGGAATTAGATTGTCAAACTCTGGATGCTTCATCACAGGTTTAGTCGAGGGATTCTCAACAACTCCTGTGCAGACCCTGTGGCAACTGAGGAAACAGAGATGAAGCTGAGAATCAGTGCTATCTGGTTTGCTTGCGGCTCTCACTGTGAATTTTGTGTGTTTTGGGAAGAGTTAAGAACCCAGGAGCTTATAAACTAACTTTCAGGTAATAATACAAACAATCCATTTTTTTCAAGTTCATATATTTCTTTGAGCTGGCAGCCTCAACTCCCTAGTTCAATGCCAAGGGCCAGTACTGTGCTGAACTTTACTGGGAAAATCTTCATCATTCTAGAAAACAGCTAAAGAAAATAAAATGATGTTTTTCTTTTCAGTTAAACCTGTAACTCTGTTTACTATAGAAAAGTGCAATGCTGACTGAAAAAAGTCTATGATTCTGCTATATATTCTTACAAAACTCAGCTGTATTAGGTGTATAAGAGGTATCAATCAGCTAAGTGAAATTCTGCAAAACTGGGAAGACAGAGTAGTATGATAAGAGGAAAGACTGGAGGCTAACTTACAGTTCCAAAATATTTATGGCTTTATACTGAAAACAAAAATAATGACTGATTAGGTCAACATATTGAAAACTCAGCTTCTGGAGTTTCACAGTTTTGAGAGAAAGTTATTAAAACATAAATTGCCTGGCATTTTCTTGACATAGGCAAAATAACAAATTTGATTTATGAAGATTGTCATTTGCAATAAAGCAGACCAGAACATAGTCATTTTACCTAATAAGGAATATGATGTTATAAATTCTTATCACAACTCCAAATGTTACCCAAAGATACAGGAAGAAGCTTGCAAAACCACAAGGAAGACACTAGATCTAACCTACTATAAATTCACCCCAAAGGAAGAAAGTGAGAGGTGATTAAAAATACAATTCATTTTTCATTTATTAGACAAAATACAGAAAATTTTGAGGAAAAGGAAAACTTATATATCTTAAGCCAGAGTAAGCATTTTGTTATATTTTGTTCAGTATTTTTCTCTTTGCATACATTATTAAAACAAAATCTTTCTGCACATCCGTTTTGTAATTGTTACTTCATTTATTAATATATGGCAATGATTTTTCACTATTTTTCTAATGTATGGTTTAAAAAACCTATATCTTAGTTCATCATTTATGGTACTATAATTCATTTAACTTTTGATTAATCCTTTAGTCTTTTGATTAATCTGAGAATTTGATGTTTAACTTTTTCATATTCAAAAGTAAAAATAACATATATTTCAATTTCATATCTGATAATATATTTATCTTCACATATAAAAATATTTTATGTATTGATATATTGGTTTATAAGCTTTACCACCTAGAACTCTACAGATATTGACCCATTACTTCCTGGGATTTGATATGGAGAAGTTTGAGTTCAGTCTGATTTTTTTTTTTCCTTTGAAGGCAAACTTTTCTGTCTAGTCAAGAACTATATTTATGGGGGCACTTGGGTGGCTCAGTTGGTTGGGTGTCTGCCTTTGGCTCAGGTCGTGATCTCAGGGTCCTGGGATCGAGCCCCACATCAGGCTCCCTGCTCAGTGGAGAGTCTCCTTCTCCCTCTCTTTCTGACGCTCCTCCCCACTTGTTCTCTCTCTCTCTCTGTCTCAAATAAATTTTTAAAAAAATATTAAAAAAGGAACTACATTTATGTTATTTTCTTCACCCTTGAAATTATGAATTTCAACAGAATCACTTGAGGTTTTTGTCCTTATTAATGTTGCCTGTTAATCACTGAGACTTTTTCATCTGTAAATGCAAGGCTTTCTTTTGTTTAGGAGTACATCGTCTATTATAACTCAGATTTATTGTTGTAGTTAAAATGGTTCCTTTTTCAAGAACACAAATTATGTTGCACATCATTTTTCCATCAACTGCATCTACTTTTTCTTCTCTCATGATTTTAATCTCTGTTCATTTTTCATATCTTGGAGGCAGCTGTTCAAATTTGTTCTACACATTACTATTCAATTTTCAACAGTGCCGGCTTTGTTCTTTAGTGAATCTAATATTGAGTGATTCTAATCTCATGAAGATATTAATTTTGCCATCTTGCTTTTAATTTCTTTCCTTTTCATTTCAACTTACCTCCTTGCCAAATTCCTTTTCATGCCAGTATGCTGTCTTATCCTCTCATCTCTGCTGTTATTTCAAAGGTTTATCCTTTGGATTTCATTGTGAATAGGTGACAGTGTTTCTAAAATTTTATTTCTTGTGGTATCCTTTAAAGGAATCCATTCATGAAGCTATGTTTTTTTGTGTTACAGAAAAATTTCCTAATCTCCATATTGTCTTGGCATTTTTAATTCATTCCTTGAATAGGAGGAAGTCAATCCAGCTTAGTTTTGTCTAGTAAGCAATGATGCTATGTCAATTAGAATTGCTTTAGTCTGAAGTAAGGGAAAGAACCACAGTGGCTTAACTGGATGGAGTCTTTTATTCTCACATGACCAGATGTCTAGAGCTAGGAAGTCCAGAACCAACACAGTGGATCAAGGAAGTGGCTGAGAACCAAGGCTTTTCTAGCCACTGAACCTCCAAACCAATGTCACTAACTCGTATGATTGTGAAGGGGTTGGATCAAATCTAGGCATAATTTTATATATATATATATATATATATATATATATATATATATATATATACACACACACACACACACATTCATATAATATATAGTTGTATATATAATATACCTGTGTGTATATATATATGTACACATATAGATCATATATATCTATTATATATATAATTTTAAAATACGTAATGGGTATATAATATGTATTATATTTAATAGGTATATATACATACACACACACACATACATATGTATTTATAATGGGTAGCTTGAAGAGGAAAAGGACAAAAAGAAAAAGGTTGGTGTCCAATTTTTTTTTAACTTGAAAAATATATTTGTGAAAGCTCCACTCAGGACATTTCTGTTTCTGTTTCATTGCTTAGAACTGTGTCAATGTGTCACATGGTCACCAATGGTTGCAATAGAGTTGAAGGATAGAAGTATTTTTACCTGGTGCAAACCATCATTTTTTAAACAAAGGATAAAGACGAATATTCACAGGTGCAAAGGCCTTTGCTGTCTTGAATTACTGGTCAATGCAGGGCTGTCTCTGGCTACATGAGAAAACAGGTCCCAGTGAAGACAAGCAATCTCAGGACATCTTTTCTAAAACAGAGGACATTGCCTAGGATGGTGATTTTCCCCCCCTATTATCTTTTATTTCCAAATTATCTTTCTTTAAATTTTTTTTATTAGTTTCAGCCTAGGATGGTGATTCTTATTGCAGCATCTTAAGTTTTATTACTAGGAGAAATCATTTCCAGATTTTGCAAGCAGGATGTTAGTTTTTGGTTGGTATGAGTTTTTTCTTCATAGATGTTTTAGTGAGAAGATAGAAGTGACTCAAGAATTTAATTTATTCAGAAATGATCATAGGAAAGACACAAAATGTAGTATGACATGGCAGTCCTTGATTACATTGGTGGTTTCTGAAGTGAAAAAAAATCCATGGGTAGATTTGAAAGTAATATTAGTTAATTACCTTCTGTTGTGGTAAGTACTAAGATATATACAAAGGTGAAATCTATTGATGCTGCCTTTTTTTTTTATTATCAAGTAGAATAAGTGAGATAAGAATGTAAATAATTCTAAGCTAAAACCTCTTTGAGGGCATTGCATATGGTTTGGTCAAGTTTTTTCTTCTAAATGTGTTTAATGCCTCATTGATAGAAGTAAATATTCACTAAAAACTTCCTAAATTAGCAATATAAAATCAAATGCTATAGATAAATTCAATTATAAAGATCCATATGCTGTGCTCTGGGGCAGAGAGGGGAAACAGATCTCAGACCGGGTAATTTGTGGATATTGTGGCTTTTAGCTAGGCCCTATGAGGTAAGTAGGACTTGGTTAGAGATGGGAAGATGCTGAATGAGAGGGAAACAGAGGAGAGAAGACTAGCATGATCAGGTACGGTTTTCACTGAAGGAAGCAAGGAAAGGAGAAAGGAGGAAGATCTCATCTGCATCACAGGGGTTCTTTACCTGGTCTTTAATCTTTGGACAATATGAAGCTTTTGAAGTTCTGAGAGAAGGTATCAGGGATATGTGGGTTGAAATGGAGAAGGAGACACTGGAGACAGGAAAATTAATCTGGATCTTCTGCCTGGTCTCCCTGACTCCAATAGTGAGGATTTAAATAAGATGGTAAGATTGTATTAAGAAACTTTAAGTGTTCAGAATTGGGAAAATTTTAATCCTCATTACAAAACAGTCTCTTCATTTTCTAGCCATGGCTTGCTTTCATTCATTCATGTATTTATTTATGTTTATGTAAAATAATGTAATAAGCGCTATGAACAGCAAACCCAAACTAAACAGATGGTCTTCCCCAACCACCTAGTACCCCTACTTCTTCCCAATTGATTTCTGTGGTAAGCATTTCTTTATTTCCTTTTTTATGTGGTTTTATTGCATTTATATGTATCTCTTAAAAAGCATGGTTTTTTAATTAATTTATTTTATTTTTATTTTGATGTAGTGATCCACGATTCATTGTTTTCGTATAACACCCAGAAGCATGGTTTTTTTAAAGGTGTTTTTAACTTTCTAGAAAGATATTATGTATGTATTATTTGGGGCCTGATGTCTCTCATTTAATATTATTTTGCTAAGACCCTTGGCATACTTTAAAATGCTACTTCCTTTTGCATTTTTAATTATTTTTCTTTTAGTTGTTGATGAACTTGATAATGACCCAATAGTATTTAAATTAAATGAATTAATTTGCCCAGTTTATTTTTATATTACTTTATTTTTTACTTTTATTTATTTGAAATTTTTAAATTTAAATTCAATTAATTAATATATAATGTATTATTAGTTTCAGAGGTGGTCAGTGATTCATCAGTCTTACATAATACCCAGTGTTAATTATATCATATGCCCTCCTTAATATCCATCACCCAATTACCCCATCTCCCCCACCCCTTTCCCCCCACAACCCTCAGTTTCTTAAGATTAAGAGGCTTTTATGGTTTGTCTCCCTCTCTTATTTCATTTTGTTTTATTGTTTCCTCTCTTCCCCTATGATCTTCTGTTTTGTTTCTTAAATACCACATATGAGTGAGATCATATGATAATTGTCTTTCTCTGATTAACTTATTTCTCTTAGCACAGTACTCTCTAGTTCTATCCATGTCATTGCAAATGGCAAGATTTCATTTTTTTGATGGCTGAGTAGTATTCCCTTGTATATATATATACCACATCTTCTTTATCCATTCATCTGTTGATGGACATCTGGGCTCTTTCCATAGTTTGGCTATTGTGGACATTGCTGCTATAAACATTGGGGTGCAGGTGCCCCTTCAGATCAATACATTTGTATCTTTGGGGTAAATACACAATAGTGAATTGCTGAGTCCTCAACTTTTTGAGGAACCTCCATACTGTTTTCCAGAGTGAGTGCACCAGCTTGCATTCCCACCAGTGTAACAGGGTTCCTTTTTTTCCCCTACATCCTCGCCAACATCCGTCATTTCCTGACTTGTTAATTTTAGCCATTCTGACTGGTGTGAGGTGGTATCTCATTGTGGTTTTGATTTGTTATTCCCTGATGGCAAGTGATGTTGAGCATTTTTTCACGTGTCTGTTGGCCATTTGTATGTCTTCTTTGGAGAAATGTCTGTTCATGTCTTCTGCCCATTTCTTGATTGGATTCTTTGTTCTTTGGGTATTGAGTTTGACAAGTTTTTTATAGATTTTGGATACTAGCCCTTTATCTGATAAGACATTTTAATTTGCCCAGTTTAGCTTGTTGTCACTGGGACAAATTCATGAGAAGCCTGGATCCAAACTTAGTTTCACTTGCCATAGCCATGAAATAGTTAAATCTGTTAAATTCAATCTTAATATAATTGAAATGTCTTTGCTACCACCCAGTAAATATCAGTTATAAAATATGAACGTAGCTTTTTTGGCTATGCACAGTAGGACATTTCCTCAGATGCACCATAGTGAGATAATTTCAGCAAAATATCATAAATTTCATGAATATGTAGTTATCAACCCCCTAATCAGAATATTCATTAAATATGTGCTAAAGTAGTAAATACTGGATGTGCCAGTTACAAATGCATATAAAAATGATAACTCTGGGTGTTGCTTAATCTCTTAGATCAAGCAAAGCTGAGTACAGGAATTTTGTCATATTTGACTATTCATACGTTTTATTTTTTTTTGATACCACTCTAGGAGAAAGGTCCTGAACTAGATGGATATTTTTTAGTTGTTCTCCATCTCTAGCAAAAATTTGGGACCTGATTAATCAAAATGCAATTGCCTAATTTCACAAGAAGTATATAATCTGACATGCATTTTTCCAACATTAAATCACATCATGAGGATATTTTTCCAGACATTTGTATCTTTCCTGGACCGTGGCTTTCCTTGCTGCTTGACAATCTTACAGGATTAGGGGGACTGGCTTATGCCAGTTTGCCCGGGCTTTCCATTTTTAACACTGAAAGTCTTGCATCCCAGTAGGGGCCATGCCTGTAAATGTTTTGTCAGGCATCTAGAATCTTGTATAATTAGGCCATGTCATGTATCAGTAATACACTCTCGTCTAGTGATGAATTTCAGAAATATTAGATTCTCATTTACATTTTAATATAACATTTGTACTATTTCAAATTTATAATTTGTAGTATGTACAAAAACCCCTAAAATATAAATATTTAAAACCCATCTTTTAAAACTAATTTGAATTATAGAATATTTATAAAGCCATTTTATTTAAGTGTATATAGTAATCTGAACTAGAAAGACTTTCTCATTATGCTTTAATGAAGAAATGAGAATGATTTGTGGCTAGCATTTCAGTTGTTTGTATGCATTGCATGAGAATAATTTGTTTTAGCAATACTGAGATTGAAAGAGCTTCCTGTTTTAATTTTCTTTCTCTAAAAGGGCTTAGAAAAACTTATTCTCTTTGAGAGGGAATAGAGTGTAGTACTTTCAAGTACTGAAATCAAAAGTTGTGAGTACAAAGCCTGGCTCTTCCACATACTAACTATGTGATCTTGGGCAAGTTGCATAAGTTCATGAAAACATAATTTCTTGATCTTAGCACGGTATGATAATTAGTACCATTCAGGCTCTCTCCCCTCTGCTCTTTGGTGACTGCCCTCTCCTTCTCCTCCCCTATGGGGCCGCACCAGCATGGGTCCCTGGCCCTGCCGGTTGCTCACGGCCCTCCTTCTGCTTCTCTCCTTTGTTGACACTACACACTGCCACACCTACCAAATGCACCTACCCTGAGGTGCTGGGTACCTGGGCCTTCCAGGTGGGCCACCTTGGTTCCCAACATGGCATCAACTGACGACCACCAGAAAAAAATGTAGTGGTGCACCTTGAGAAGCTGGACACAGCATATGATAATTTTGTCAATACTGACCATTTCACCATCATTTACAGTCAAGGCTTTGAGATTGTGTGAATGGCTACAAGTGGTTTGCCTTTTTTAAGGGTAAAGAAGAGGACAGATGGCAAGGCAACTGGTTACTGCCACGAAACCATGGCTGGATGGGTGCCTGATTGCTGGGCAGGAACTTAATTACATTTCACTGGAACTAAGGTGGGAACGACCTCTCAGAATGTGAACGTGAGCACGGCACACCTTGAGAGTCTTCAGGAAAACTATTCTAATGGGCTCTACAAATACAACCATGACTTTGTGAAAGTGATCAATGACATTCAGAAGTCTTGGACTGCAACCACATACATGGAATATGAGACTCTTAACCCTGACAGAGATTATTAGGAGAGGTATTGCCACAGCCAGAGAATCCTAAGGCCCAAACCTGCAGCACTCAACTGCTGACATACATGAAATGATTTTACATTTGCCAGCATCTGGGGACTGGAGAAATGACTGTGGTACCAATTTTGTTACTTCTGTTCAAAACCAAACATTTTGTGGAAGCTGCTACACATTTGCTTCTAGGGATATGCTGGAAGCAAGAAACCATATAATAACCAACAGTACTCAGACCCCAATCGTGAGTCTTCAGGAGGTTGTCTCTTGCAGCCAGTATGCTCAAGGCTGTGAAGGTGACTTCCCGTACCTCACTGCAAGAAAATATGCCCAAGATTTTGGGCTGGTGGAAGAGGTGTGCTTTCCCTACATAGGCACCGATTCTCCACACAAACCAAAGGAAGACTGCTTCCATTACTACACCTCTGAGTAGCACTATGTGGGAGGCTTCTCTGGGGGCTGCAATGAAGCCCTGAGGAAGCTTGAGCTGGCCCATTATGGGCCTGTGGCAGTTGCTTTTGAAGTCTATAATGACTTCCTCTACTACCACAAGGTGATCTACTACCACACTGGTTTGAGAGACCCCTTCAATGCCTTTGAGTTGATTAATCATGCTGTTTGGTTGGTGGACTCTGGTTGGTGACTCAGGCTCTGGGATGGATTACTGGATTGTTAGAATCATCTGGGGCACTAGCTGGGGTGAAGATGGTTACTTCCAGATCCACAGAAGAACTGATGAGTGTGCAACTGAAAGCATAACAATGGCGGCCACACCATTTCCTAAATTGTAGGGTATATGTCCCAGCATTTCATATTGACCACTATCAGTCATGAAAGGAGATTGATTTATTCACAGACTGGAGACTTTTATAGCAGCAATTTCAAAATATTACACACAGATTCCTATGAAGATTTTTGCCTTTAAAATGAAAACTGCCTTTGATTTGAATATACCTTCCTATTGACCAATGGCCTATTTATAGCTATGCAGTAACAAAATACAGGATTTTGTTATTCATTTGTAATCTAAACATGCTGTATTTTTAAAAGTCTGTGTGAGAACACAGACTTTTTAAATTGTAAAAGTCACAAGAATGGCAATGATTATTAGATTTTTAAAAAGTTTTTTATAGGAAATAATTAGTACCATTTAAATAGTTTGTTATAAAGACTAAATGAAATAATGTAAGGTGGTCATGATAGTGCCTGATACTTTGACGTTGTCAATATTTTGGCTGTAAGTAGCTATAAGGTAAGTTGAGCCTAGATTTGTGCTACAGCAAGATCTGCTCTACTTATTTTTTTTTTTTTCTGTAACGGGAATCAAGATTTTAAAAAAGATTTCAAAATTAAAATTAAAGATTTTAATTTTTGGTGTATATGTCTGTGTGTGTGTGTATTTGATGGCCACATCATTGGGGGACTCTAAAACATAATGATAAAGGAATTCTAATCTCTCTGACCAAGTGCCCTTTTTAAAAAAAAAAAATTATTTGACAGAGCACATGTGTGCTGGGGGGAGGGGGAGGGGCAGAGGGAGAGAATCTCAAGCAGACTCCCTGCTGAGCACGAGCCTGACCAGGGGCTTGAACTCAGGACCCTGAGATCATGACCTGAGCCAAAACCAAGAGTCGGAGGCTTAACTGACTGAGCCACCCAGGTGCCCCCAAGTGCCCTTTTAATTGAGAACCTAGGTAGAAATGGGATACCTCACCTGAGGGTAGATTATTTCTCTATAACCCATTGTCTTCAGTCAAATTTTTCTCAGGAGATGGGGCTCGAGGCAATACATTGACTGTATTTGCTCATGTTCACTCTTATTGTAGATATGTTTTACTAAAGTAAATGTTGGGTTTTTAATTGGTTTCAGAATGATTTAATCAGTGTTTATGCTCTGGTCATAAAGAACACTCTGTGATAGGCTTGCCATCTGTTCAATATAAAAATGAAATCCCCTTTGAAGAAGTGGGCAGTTGATAGAAAGATTTTAATGAATGTTTAATGTTATTGTATCTATGTGAGGGGCTTATCGTGACAGTAACATAAATGTATAAGCCTAAGGGCTCAATCTTAGTGTTTCAGCTTCTATTAAGTCCCTGTTGGAGAATTGTATTTTGAATCTCTGAAGTTGTATACTGAAGTGATACAGGGTAGATTTAGTGCAGTAAAATGTTTGCTCTAGTCAAGTTCTGTTTAGAATCTCTACTCATTCCTGCCTGGTCACTGCCTTCCAATAGAATTAGTCTGTTTATTCCAAGGTGGTTTTCTCCTTCAAGAACCAATCTTTCTTTACACTTTATGGATTTCAGGAAATACTTTAATCTGCTTGGAATCTAAACTGTGTTTAGATCTTACTACTCTAGTATACAGTAGTTTTTTTTTTTTCTGATATATATTCTAACAATATTCTTTCATGTTTGAATGACCTTGCTTCTCCTTCTCCTTTTTGTTTCTAAAACATGGACCCATTATAGTATCCTGCACATCTTCTCTGATCATTGGTGTCTCTTCAAATTGAAGTATACAGTCCTAGCAAACTCAGTAAGAGGTCCAGCCAGGGAACAATTTTCTAATTTAAGACTGTCACTGCATATTGTTTAGTTTCCCCTTGGATTGGTGATTGAAGTTGTTACAAGGGTATTATAAAGGAAAAAGGAAGAGGAAAGCTTTTCCCCAAAGGTGATATCATGAAATATATAAACTTGACCTGCAATGTGGAAATTTAGTATATTTTCTTCCATATAAAATGCCATTTGGCACAGTATATGTTTCCCAGTGTCATGTTGCTACAGAATAGTTGCCTATTTGTCAGAAGCTATTTGTCAGTTTCCTCAGTATCTGCAGGTGGTAAGTGTGCTTCAGAATTCAGAGAAGGAAAACTATGTGCTCAGAGGGATTGTGGAAGTGCTTGACAAAAAAATATAACCTTATTTCTGAATACTTGTGCAACCCAAACGTGCATAATCAGGATGTCGGCTAGATCTCTTGCTATCAGGGACAATGTAATCCATCCTAATTAGTGATGGTGTTTATCATTACAATTTATACATCAAAAATTTTCTGACATATTTTTTATGTCATAATTATTATATTTTCATTTAAATCAATGTAATTTACATATAAAAGAGAAGACTCAGGTACCTATCAGGAGAAATTGTGCCAATGTAAATGGTAGGATACTGTAGCATGCGCATACTTATGACAATGGCCTTGAGAATTGGAGGCAAGTCAACTGAGGTATACAAATTAGGGTACTTTTGGCTGCGAGTGCTAACATCTCATACAAAATGCAGTGTTGGTAATAGAGACTTAGAATTTCACATGAAAAGAAGTGCAGAGACTGACCATTCAAGGGTTGATATAATGCTCAGTGGTATCAGGGCTCTCTGCATATTCCTTTTTTTCCCAGGGAAGAAATTCTGTCCCAGATGGGACTGGCAGATTTCCTTTTATACCTCACTGCTGAAAACTGGGTACAGCCAAGCCGTTCTCTGACAGGGATCTGGGGAAGGGTGGAGAGAACTGTGTGATAAGCTGGGACCGATCACGACTCATTCCCTGGAGCTGCACCTAATCCCTGAGCATGTTGCCACCTCAACAAAACTGGAATTCTGTTAACGGGGAAGATTGGGATGGGGTGGAGCTGGCTGCTGTGGACAAGAATTAGCGATTGCTACGCAAACCAATCAAGAGAGTGGAGAGAAATGGCAGATGGCCATCTCTGGCTATTTTACACATTCTGTTCAAATCCAAAGACATGTTTAGTTAACAAACATTGTGTTTGTCAGTTGGGTGGAAGTGGCTTTATATAATTATTTTCTGCTATATTTGTGATAAAAATGTTGAGCTTCCCCTGGTTTTAATGCTAACATCTCTTAGGATATCTCTACTTGGTACCATCAGGTAAAATCTGTCTTCTCGGGTAAATTATGTCACATGCTCAGTAAATACACCAATGGTACGGTACGAATGCAAACAAGGCTCAGAATTTTTTGGTAGAGTTTCCTTAATCATGCAGCCTGAAATTGGTTTATCTTTGATGCATTAATTATCTCATGTTGAGGGAAATTAAGAGAATTCTTCAACTCTTTAAAAAGGGCCATGCTGCCAAATAAGCCCTCAAAACACTTTTCATTTGCAGAAAATCCAGTAAAATGTTCCATCTGAGTCTAAAATTTTTAAAAGCCCATGACACGGATAGTCAGAAACATGCATTTCTTACATTTTTTGAAGAGGCTGTATTAAACACTGGGGGGTGTGGCATATTTCATTTTAAAAATAAAGTCTCATACAGAGTGGTGATATTATATAAGCACCAAGAGCCCAGGTTTTGAAGCCAGACTGTTTGGCTTCGAATTCTAACTCAGTTATGAGATTTTGAGGAGGTTGTGCCTTAGCTTTCTTAGCCATAAAATGGGGACATTACCTGCCCCTTTGGGTTATTATGAGGATTAAGTTATTATTTTAGTGTTCTTCAAATAGCGTCTGGTAAACAGTACATAGCATTTAAGTGTCAAAAAGTACAGATATGGAATGCCATGGTGGCTCAGTCGGTGAAGTGTCTGCCTTCGGCTCAGGTCATGATCCTAGGGTCCTGGGATCGAGTCTCACATCAGGCTCCTTGCTCAGTGGGGAACCTGCCTCCCTCTCTCTCACTCTCTAACAAATACATAAATAAAATTTTTTTAAAATAGTACAGATATGCCTTGTATTATAGGTGTATGCTTTCTTTAATAAATGTATTGGAAGAGGGGCATCTGGGTGGCTCAGTTGGATTTCGGCTCAGGTCATAACCTCGGGGTCATAAGATTGAGCCCTGCTTCGGGCTCCACACTGGGCATGGAGCATGCCTAAGATTCTCTCTCTCTCGCCTCTTCGTCTGCCCCTCCCCTTACACTCTCT
Source organism: Neomonachus schauinslandi (assembly GCF_002201575.2). Lineage (NCBI taxonomy): Eukaryota > Metazoa > Chordata > Mammalia > Carnivora > Phocidae > Neomonachus > Neomonachus schauinslandi. The sequence continues at coordinate 21,770,925 of NC_058404.1, forward strand.
CTCTCAAAAAAAAAAATACATTAGAAGAATAAAAAAATATTAGGAAAATGTCATTCTCTAAATATAGCATTCTTGTGGCATGCAACATTTTTTTCACTCACATGCATATATGGAAACAATTATTCAATGCAATTTTAATGAGCATATTATTTTTTCTAAATGTAAGTTTATTGAGGGTAACAATAACTTCTTAACAGTCAAGCATATAACCCATTATATACCACTCAATGATGCTGATGACAGGAGGATCATATTCTATAATGTGCATGCAGAAGTCCAAATTGGCAAGTCCATTGTCAACATCAACATGTGTAGACAAATGAAATGTATAATATACCTCCCCCTATATTGTGAGGAATAATTATGTTACTTAAAAACGAAGTGTTTTAGTAATCAGTTAAGTGTGGACATGGGATAACCATGGAGAGGTGGACAGGTGTATGGAAGTGAAAGAGATATATTATACTCACAGGTCCTAGAAGAGGGAGGCACGCACACCACACAAAGGGCCGTATGGGAGGAGCACCATGAGAGTGGGCTCAACCAAGCAGATGGGGACCTGTGAGAAGAAGCATTTACTAGGTGGAGGGGTAGGATGTTATCGGTACGTTTGAATGTCACTAGGTTACAGTCAGAGGAAGGAGGGAGTGGGGCTTGTAGCAGAGGCCAACCTTATTACACTGGGACCCCTCGTGCCTGGGACGGTGCTCACAGCCTGTTTATGGGGATGCTGAGGCATCAGGAAATGAGGAAGTTTTAAAAGTTTGCAATACATACACCAAGACTTTCAGTAACTTTCACTAACTGTCCATGAACACGTTACTATAATAGACAAACTTTTAAGGATCAAAGATGGTAGGCTTTGGATTTCAGGGCCATGTGTCTTATAGCAAAACTAAACAATGAAAATTATCATAAACTAAATAAAACCAAAGGAAATAAAACTGCAAACCACTAGTAGGGCCAATGTGAGTGGGTAAAGGATTGCGTTTTGGAGGGTGAGTGAATTTCCATAGAGATGAGCTGGTCCCAAGGGTCAGGAAAAAAAAAAATAAGGGGAATGCAGTGGGGGTAGGGTGAGGAGGACATTGCATGGGAGGGAGGGGACTTTAGCCAAGGGACCATATGGGACTTGTCACCATCCTTGTGGTTATTGGCATGGACTTCGTTATTAGAGGAACTGTCATTATTGAAGTTGAACTTTAATAAAATTGAATTTTCCTGTTGATGCTGATGGGCTAATGGGAAGTTTGAATACGTGTGTGGGGGCCAGATCCTAGTGGGCTTGGAAAGCCAGGAGGAACGTCATTAATCACAAGTGTTTACAGGTAAAAATGATGCTCAAGGAGATGGTCTGAAAAATAAATGAAAGGGGAGGAAACCCTGAAGTCTGCAAGGAGAGAAAAAAGGCTTGGTAGCAAGACTGGGATAAAGTGATGGGAACTGGAGGAGATTATGCTAAGTGAAATAAGTCAAGCAGAGAAAGTCAATTATCATATGGTTTCACTTATTTGTGGAACATAAGGAATAGCATGGAGGACATTAGGAGAAGGAAGGGAAAAATGGGGGGGAAATTGGAGGGAGAGATGAATCATGAGAGACTATGGACTCTGAGAAACAAACAGGGTTTTAGAGGGAAGGGGGGAGGGGGGATTGGTTAGCCCGGTGATGGGTATTAAGGAGGGCACGTACTGCATGGAGCACTGGGTGTTATACGAAAACAATGGATCGTGGATCACTACATCAAAAACCAATGATGTATGGTGACTAACATAACATAATAAAATTAAAAAAAAAAAAAGTGATGGGAACCTGAATGGCAAGGAGTAGTGGTGGTAAAATAGAAAGGAAGCAATAGATGTGAAGATACTGAAAAGAATGTGTTAATACTGATCAGTATGCATCTAAATGGATTTATGTGCATGTATTATTCACTGTTTTACATGCTACTGTTCCCCTTGATTAACACAGAAGATGCAAGCCTCTTTATTTTGGTCCACGATTCATATTTCAATCTGGGGATGTCTGACTCCTTTAATCATGTTTATTCATGGGTTTAAAATAGGTAGCAACTCAAAAATAAAATTATGGCTTTAATTTCATGCAGAAAGTGAATTACCTGTGGTTTCAAGTGAGAACATAAGACATTGTCCCCCCTCTGAGTTTAGAGACTGAGCATATATGTCTGTTTTTTTTTTTTTCCCTTTCATTGTACATAATCACACTCTAATATAAGAATATTCAGAAAGTCCCATAAACTGACCTATGTGATTGTTGTTCTTGTTCCTTAGAGGAGTAAATTGGAAAAAACTATAAAGTAGAAGGAAATTTGCTTGGATTTGGGTGGCCACAAAATTCTCCTCAAAGTTGGGGATTGCAGTTTGTCCTAAAGCATCAAATAAAGTCCAGTTGAAGCTAGATCCCCTGTCTTTGCTGCCGTTCACAGTGAGGTGATGTAGATGGTTCAGCTAGTATGCTGTGATAAGTTATAATGTTAAGAACTTGGGTCTTGGGATGCCTGGGTGGCTCAGTCAGTTAGCCATCGGCCTTCAGCTCAGGTCATGATCCTGCAGTCCTAGGATCGAGTCCCACATCAGGCTCCTTGTTCAGTGGGGAGCCTGCTTCTCCCTCTGCCTGCCACTCCCCTGCTGTGTTTTCTCTCTCTCTCTCTGACAAATAAATAAAATCTTTAAAAACAAAAACAAACTTGGGTCTTAAAGGTACATAGTAAGAAACCTCAGGAAAATGCTGTAACATTTTTATTCCTATCAAGGAAAGGGAAATAATCCAAACAAAAGTGGAAGCAGATAAATCCAACTTATAAATAATAAACATTTTAAACCAGATATATACGCCCAAGAAATGCTCAAGTAGCTCCACAAGAGTACAGTAAGGATGTGCACGGCCGTGTTGTTTGGCTCCAGAGTGTTGGAGGATCACCGGGTGTCCATTACAGGAGGAATGGGTAAGAAAATGTGTGCCTGGCTTGCAATATTATGCAGCGGTTAGCAAGCAGGAGTGGATTAGCTACACACGTGGAAATACGGGTGAATATTTGACGCTAAAATGCTAAGTGAAAAAGGAATTAACTTGACGTATATAATGCAACACTGTTTATGAAAAACGAAACATGCAACCCAACCAAGGGCATCCATTTTACAAGAGTACAACAACAACAAATTAAAATATTTGAAAATGGTTGCCTGTGGGGATGAGGTAAAAGCAGGAATGGAGGAAGGGGTAAATTGAGCAAGACATGAGACCAAAGGTGACAGTATTTTGTGTGAACTGAAGAGTCTGCTTTCCTGAACTCTCTCTCCCCACCCCCACTCCTGCCCCCCAGCTCTGCCAAATACACAGAAATAGATGGAATACACCAAAAAACCAAGCTTTAGCGCATAGAGTGTTCTTTGTTTTAAAATTTGCTCTGCACTGATTTTGGTCTGTTCATAGCTGGTTTGAACATGCTTATTTTTATGTAAACCTTTGTGTTAATATTTCTTCAGTAACAGAGTTCACCTCTTCCTAAACTTTAAACATTTTAAAAATACTGCTCTGAAGCATCCACTGTCCAGAAGTAAAAAGTCTTGGGACAAGAAACACCTTCCCTGTGTTCTTTTGCTGAGGCTGTTTTCCTCCCTCAGAACCTTGCTCAAGGCTCTCAGTAGAATATTCCCGTGTAACAAGACTCTCATCTGGATGTTCTCCATCTCCGGGAAAATAATGTCTATTGTGATGTTGATCTGCTTTAGTGATTCCAGTCACTTCAAACTGAAAAAGGCAAAGGACTCTGCCAGTCAGAAACTGAAGGGTTCATACTCCCTTTTTAGAATCAACCTATGTTTATCACTAAGTTAACAGATGTCTTCAAAATTATTTTAGTGTTAAGCTTCTGATTTATTCATAGTTTTGAAAATTTCTACTCTCCATTTTAGCATAACTATCTCATGTTCTCACCAGCTCTGCTCCTAGTTAAAATACATCTTACTGCCCTCGTGTAATAAGAAAAACTTACACTTTTGGTATTTACTAGCCTCATGTGTAACATTTACTTGAATTTCATGGAGCAAAAAATGGATTCCTTTTATTAGTCCTTGAATAGAAAATAATGCAGCTTTAAACAACTGAAACAAAAATGATTCTGTTTAAATTGCTTGATGTTCTCTTTTGATTGTCTCAGAATTCAATAACAGATCCCATTTAGATAAAATCTGGCTCATTATGTACTTCTCCAGAACATCTCTGGCAATAGAAGGTGCTTTGTTTAACTTACAGGTTGTAATTTTCATATCAATTCTTAGCCATCAATAATGTAATTTTGAACATCACGTTGGCTATTTTGTATAGTGCACATACCTATATTCAGATATAAAGACTCAGAACTAACTTGGAGAGAATGTAGTGTGAGGCAAGACACTTTTAATACTCAGCTGTAGATTTATGTTGACAGGTAAAGAGAGAGACGTATTAAGGTATTGAATTTATCCCATAGTTTTTGCCAGTTTTAAAAGGTAGTCATCAACAGCAATTAGGTTACTCTGGTCAGAACTGCACTATTAATCACCCTAACAAGGGAGGTATATATCAAAACATTAGAAGATAATAGAATAAATTGGGAATTATACTTAAATGTCAGGTAGATCATTGAAAAACAGCCAATGTTTCTATTTTGAATTGTGTGGCCTCAGAGGTTTAGAAGTAAACTCAGAAAACTTTTGCTTAATGTATTTTCATTAAACAAGTTCTATAGAACTAAGGTTTCTTATTTTTGTTAGTGGTATAAAGGTAACAGACTTGATAAACAACAAGAAGCAGGATTTTCCAGTATCACAAGTATGTTTTTGTTAAATTCCCACAGGAATATATTCTCTTAATTGCAGTATGAGCCTGTCATCATTCATTCATTCAAGAAATATTTAATGAACACCTACTATGTTCCCAGTTCTGTTCTAGATGCTTGGAGCTCACCTGAGCCCCAAACAGATTTTTGTCCTTCTGGATGTTTGATTCTAGTGAGGGGAGAAAGAGAGAAATAATGAACATAATAATTGAGTGGACAATATTGTATGCTAGAATGTGATAAGTGCTATGAAGAAACATGACAGCAGAACAATGGAAATTAGGAGAGCTGGAAGGTGTGGGGAGGAGATTGGGAGTATTAACATTGGTTGTTATTGAGCAGGTAGAATACATGACAAGACTGGAAGAGGGTGAGGAGGTTGCCAAGGAATTTTTGGAGAAAGAGATTTCCAGGCAGAGAGAAGAGCTTAGAACACAGGCCTTAGGGCAATGAGGGTGACTGGTGTGTTCCCATAGCAAGGGAGCCAGTCTGGTTGAGCCAAGTTGAGGAGGGGGACATAGAAATGAAGTCAGAGAAGTAAGGGAGGGGTGAGAACTTGTAGAGTCCTTGAAAGAACTTTAGATTTATTTTAAGTGAAGCAGAGAATCATTGTTTGGTTTGAAGTTGAGAAATGACATGATTTAACTTATGTTTTAAAAGGCTCATCATTCTGGCTTCCATGTAAAGAATAGACTGTAGAGAGATGGTGCTGTAAACCTTTAGGTGAGAGAGGTTGGTGGACTGAGTAGCAATGAGAAGTGGTAACACTTGAGTGGATTTTGGAAATATTTTAAAAGGAGAACCAATAGAATATCTGGATGGATTAGATGTAGAGTGGGAGAGAAAGAGAGGAAGCAAAGACCAGAGCTTTGATGTGAACAACTGGAAGGATTAAGTCACTAACAACTGAGATAGGTCAGGCTACAGGTGAGGCATGCTGAAGGAAGAAGATCATGAGTTTGGTTTTAGAAACGCTGAGTTTGCAATGCCTGTCAGATATCTAAGTGCAGATTTTGAGCAGTCAGTTGGATATATGAGTCTTGAATTTAGAATAATAGTCTAGGCTAGAAATACAAATTTGGAATCTGCCAACATAACGATTGTGCTTAGTGCCACAAGACTGGATGGGAGTCTAAGGAAGTGAGCATAGATAGAGAAGAGACCAAAGGCTAAGCACTCCAAAATTATGTGCTCAGGAACAAGAGGGGGACTGGCCATAAATAATTAGTATTAAAGAAGGAAGGAAGGAAGGAAATTCAAGCAAGTGTGGTATCCTGAAGGCAAGAATGCATTCAACAGTTTATCAGAGATTGAAACAAGAACTTGTTATACAGAACTAGCTCACTACGGTCTCTAAAATTATCTTGGTAGATAGTGTCTTCTATATTGCTTAATGACCTTTGCTTATAAAACCACAAGACATTCCATTGAGAGTAGGACCAGGGAAAAGCTTGTCTCTTTTAAAGGATTAATATGGTTCTCTTTTTAAAAAAAAATGACAAGACTCCCTTTATAGTGTGTATTTATATTGTACTTTGTTCCAGAAATTAATTAAAATTTTTATTATTTATTTATTTGACAGAGAGAGGGAGAGAGCACAAGCAGTGAGAGTGGAAGGCAGAGGGAGAGGGAGAAGCAGGCTCCCCTCTGAACAGGGAGTCCGGTGCGGGGCTCGATCCCAGGACCGTGGGATCATGACCTGAGCCGAAGGCAGACGCTTAACTGACTGAGCCACCCAGGTGCCCCTAGAAATTTTTTTAAAAGGAGAAAATTGGAGTCGACTTTCAGATGTACATGAGGTAGGCAGGAAAGAGTAATAAGGTGATAATGCAAAGCCAAATAAACAACCATGGGGCAAAAGCTTAAGAGTCACTTTGATTTGTAAGAGGGGATCAGCTTTGGACCTTCCAGTAGCTAGAACATACAGAGAAACATAAGCAGTTGAAAGAATGATTGTGTCTATAAAATAAAATAAGAATTAGTTCTGGTACTGAAATCATAGAGAAATTTTCTCATGGGTACTCATAAAGGGTTCTGTATGTTTGAATGGATGGTGCAATCAATAACACCCTTATGATATCCAGCATATAATATTCATTGCCTTTTTGCATTATTCCTGTTCTTTTGAGATCAATTATATCATAGAGAAATTTCTTCAAATCATTCTGTGAGGAACTAAATCAGCTTTATTATTGTCTGGATTGAATCAAACATCACATTAAATGTCTAAATTACAGTTTCCATCTCTCTTATTTATTCCCTTTTGATTCAATTTATATATGTGTATAAAAAATTGTATATGTCTAGCTCTGTGTTTATGGTAATGGGGATGATGTGAATGTTTAATAAAGACAGCTCTTTGGCCTTTTGTTTATCTTTCCTCTGGGGGAAAAGGAAAGATGGCAATGTTAAAACAAGACATTTCTAGGAAGGAAAATGGAGGCTTCATGTACAGGTCATACATTTAAGTCACATGCTTCCTTCCAGACTTGATGACACTTGTTATACTCCTCAAGCTAGACTTTCTCACCATCGGTACTGGACTTTTATGCTGAGAGTAGCAGTAATTATTGTGCCACGTTGAGGGAAGGAGATTAAATTCTTCTAGGCACTCGGCCATTAAATTATGTTCTAATGTTCAGTGGTGTTTTTAAAAGTGAGCCTTAACTATTCTAATGTTAATGCATTCGAATGTGATGTTGTACCATGTCTCTGAATCAGTCCTACTACTAGAGACGGTAGGAATCCGGGAAGGAAATTTCTGTAGCTTGCTTTTTAAAGGGAAACAATGTTATTGTCAGAAAACAGCTTGCCAAAATGCCTATTTTTTCACATTTTAATTAGAGAGAGTCTTGAGCAGAGATGACTTGGAGAAGTGGCGGGAATATAAGGAAGGGCATTATGTTTAATTATTTCCATGTTGTGTGGTTTATTGCATTTAGAGAAAACATAAAATGCTAAATAGGTGATCACAGAAAACTAAGGATTCATTTTTTGGTTGTTGGGTAGTTATTGGTGGAGTCATATAATTATAGCAAATACGCATTTGAGTAATAATAATAATAGTATTTCAAATCAGTACACAGGCAGCTAAAATGTAGAAATAGTGTGTTTTCTCTCTTATCTCTCAAATACACACCAAATACTGAATATACCTGATAAATTCTTCAGAGGCCAGCAGAACCATTTTTGGGGGGCGGTAGCATATGGCTCTTGAAATGGAGAAAGTATTATATAGAGTTTAAAAAATGTCCTTAATAGCACATTTACTGATGTACATAATAAAAGTCAAACTTTGTGAAAAGAAATCATGAATTAGATACTATTTTACTAAGCGTCATGACATAATGTGGAAATATGCCATTAGGCTCTTCTTGTATGCTACTGCTCAGTTCATGTATCAAGGGCAGTTGTGCAAACAGTAATGATTTGTCGTTACAGTTGATCCTTGAATAACACGGGTTTGAACTGCATGAATTCCTTTACATGTGGATTTTTTTTTTAAAGATTTTATTTATTTGAGAGCGAGAATGAGAGACAGCATGAGAGGGAGGAGGGTCAGAGGGAGAAGCAGACTCCCCGCCGAGCAGGGAGCCCGATGCGGGACTCGATCCCGGGACTCCAGGATCATGACCTGAGCCGAAGGCAGTCGCTTAACCAACTGAGCCACCCAGGCGCCCATACATGTGGAATTTTAAAAATATAAATACAGTACAGTACTGTAAATGTATTTTCTCTTCCCTATGATTTTCTTAACATTTTCTTTTCCATAGCTTATTTTACTGGAATAATCCAGTATATAAACCCTATAACACAAAATACATGTTAATTGACTGCTATCAGGAAGGCTTCCAGTCAACAGTAGGCAATTAGTAGTTGAGTTTTGGGGGAGTCAAAGGAATAGGCAGATTTTTCCAGTGCATAGGGGGCCACTGCCCCAATCCCTGCATTGTTTAAGGGTCAACTGTACTTGCAGTGATAAATCTAATCCGGGCAGTGAGAGAGAAGAGAAATGTAAATATCTATTTAGTTATTTGTGAATTATGGATAACACATTAGTTCATTGACTTGATACTGTCATTCAGTTGCTGCTATGTGATGTACCCCTGGATAAGGGAGAACATTTCATCAGTATTTGAACAGCGTTTTTTTACCTTTTGTTAAGATCTTCCTTTTCACCTCATTGAGTTCACATTTTCTACTTGTTCTCTCTGGAGCTCCTCAGCGGAGCACTTCATCTCACTCCTAACTAGCTCCAATTGTTCCGGTACATAGTTCAGTGATCAAGCATTAAAACTGTAAGACATTGTGGGTGATTAAAAAAAAAAAGTAGTATTTAGAGGAGAAATGTTGTTGAATAGATGTTGAGAAACACCGGATTACAATAAAACTGTAGCTTCATGTGACTTCATTTCAGCATAGCTAAGACCCATTTCGTCTTTAGCTGCCCCATCTCGATATTGATCCCACTGAGCTGATAGGTAAATCTCCTATTTATTTATTTATTTTTTCAAGTAAATTTTGGCTGTGATTCATATCTTTCCCATCTATACTTATGCAATTACTTTTTTTGAACATTAACACAGGGTTTTAAATTCATCTTTTGAGGTTGAGATCCAACTTCACACCGTGATATTTGAGCTTAGTTTTATTATATTATGCTACTTCTCAGCTCTGTGAAATCTGCATATTTGATGAGAATACATTTTACATTTTAATTACAGCTGAAATAATTATGCTAATTGTTAAGTATAAGTGTGCTATGTATATGTAAAGTATTTCACTTCATTTTCATAGAATGGGTAATGGGCAAAGTCAAAACAGCTATTGCAAGAAAGAAGACACTTTTGTAACTTAAATGTTGGCTCATGTAAAGGCAATTGGAATCTCTCCAAAATATGAATGGTTGGAGTAAAACCAGTCAGACTGAAGAGGACTTTGAGCACTCTCTTGCAAAGTACTCAAAAACAAACTGTAGCAGATCCTTAAATAAGAAAGGAAGCTAGCTAAAGAATCAATAGGACCACTTGTTTTCAGAGTCAAGTTGGGGTTCAGCAATAGACAGTGGATAGACTAATATGCTTTTTGTCTATGTATTGAAGATGTGAGGAACGGAATGTTATTATTAAAATGTCCCTGAAGATGTTTATATTTTGCACTTTCTGTTACATTTTAGACCTTAGCTACTTCACACACTACTCTTTGTACAGCTGAACATGACCTATTAATCTGAAACATCACTCAATAATCATAAATGTGCTAGGTAAAGTCCCAAAGTAATTTCTAAAATGCCTCTGGTCTAAAGTAATTTTATCACCAGAGAAATGATTGTCTGAGATTTTATGAAGTATTTCCTCAGAGTCAGTGGGGAGCAATAGGGAGCATAAAATGCTAGCTTTCACTCTTTGGGTCTATGTATTTATTCTTTCATTCCACAGATGTTTATTTAGCATCTTCTATGCTGGGGGAATACCTTCCTCGAGCATTTCACCATCTGTTGGTGTTCAAAGTCTCTTCCGCAGCTAAAGCTGTGTATGACTCCTTGTTCTGACCTGGCTATCATTCTCCCCCCCCCCCCCCCCACTAAGTGTATCCACTACTCCGGTGGTCTAACTAGAGGCAACAATCTTAATGTACATTGTGGAAAAAAGGCCCTATTGGATGCTGCAATGTTTATAAAGCACTATCAGTATGCAAATGATTGGGCAGTGCGATGATTGGGTAAAACTAGCAGCTACTTTGAAAGAACAGTTCATTCACCCTACCACTATTGAGGAATTACATTTGGTCAATCTCTATTTTATTAAAATATTTCAATGACTACCCAGTTCCATGGCCTAAAATGCAATGCAGAGAGAGGTGTGTTTAAAATGTTATTTTAAAGTTTAGAGGCAAAGGTGGGTATGTTATTTTTGGAAATGCTCCTTTACTAGAATGTATAATTTTTATTTATTTTCTGTTTCTCATTTTTTTGGTATGCCAGAATTAGAATGTAAGGATCATGAAAATAAGGCTTTTGTGTGTTGTGTTTATTGCTCTATCCCCAGGGCCTGGTGCAGAACATGTGCTCTAAAAATTTCTTTTCCCAGTGATTGAAATGGAAAATAAAATTCTCTTTAGCAAGAATTAAAGCAAATCAAAATAACTTCTCCCACGTATGTTCAATGATTTAGGAGTCACAGAAAGGTGAGGAAGGGCAAGGTACTACAGCTAATACTTGGGCATTGAAAGGCATTCTGCATTTCTATTTTGTGCACGATAGAGTTATTTGAAGGTTAGAGAGGATCTCTTCTTTTCTACTACTAATTTCAGAGTTGTTGGATACAAAAATAAGGTCCAAGTATATGAGTTGAATCTTGTCATTACATTATCCCAAATCTTAAGGTCATGCGTCTCAATAGACGAGCATTGTCACATATGCCCGAGAAGTCAACATCCATTTGTTGAACTGATACTGTCTCTTAAAGGCAAACAGAGCCTGAAACAGGAATTTGGGTGCCTGTGATTTACTGAGGAAATACTCTTCAGGGAAAAATCTTTAAGGAAGAAAGTGAAACAAGGAAAGGGAAAGAAGGAAAAAGAAGAATCCAGCAGGGACGTGGTGTTAGATGAAGTCTGACACTGGTCTGATACATGGAGGCTGGATATATGTATGCGGGCTTGGGCAGTGGGGAAGTCTGAAGTATTAACTTCACAAAAGGTAAGGTGGTTGACCTTTGGAACCCCAGATTCATTCGGTCATTGACTGGGGGCTGTGGTTGGGGTAGAGGTTGGGAGGGCAAGGTAGGTCCTACCAGCTGAGAGCAATTTCTGGAGAAGGGGGCCGCTGTGAAATTTTAACTGCCAACACAATGGAATTCTACCCTTGGGCTCAGGGTAGGGTTAAGGTGAGGTACTTTGAATTAGTAACGGTTTTTACAAATATCAGGACCAAAAGAGTTTGCGGAAGCATTGGTAAAAAAAATAGAAATTATAGGAATTATAGCAGCAGATACTGACTTTGCCTTTCTTTTGACACAGGTTGTATTTCCTGTAAGACAATAAAGTTATAAATGATTTAGCTGGATAAAGATAGAATTTCTGTGTTGATTTATATAAAAACTCATGGCACCTCATACTTTATCACCAGTTACTTTACCTCTGATTATAGCTCAGTGAGGCAACATCTCATCATGTGCCTGAGGTTGGAGTGCCTGGAAGGGACAGTTCTATGATAAGAACTTACTCTAAATCAAAAGCAGGATCAAGTTCAATTTCTCTGACAATGGGCTCTTGAAAGGCCCTGAAGAACAATAGTTAGTTGTAGGAGGTAGGGTTCTCTGGCCTTGTGGGTTTTCCTCCTAGCAAGGAACACTGAATTTTCATACAAGTCTCTATGTGAGAACTTGTATTTGCTTGATTGCTTTAGTTGAGTACACCCAGTCTCTGGGGGACTGCCACTCACCAGTAGCTGTGAAATTTGCCTTGTTTGAATTAATATTTATTACATGTAAAATTCTGATGATGCCATCCATCCATCAGTGGTTACTGCTACACTCTCTAAAAAGGGTCAGTCCAGAAAAAAATGGTCATTTGGAAAATACCTCCAGTTTAAGTCTCCAACTTTATTTCATTATTTTTCAATGCACTGTAGTTTTAAAAACACTTGTAATATGTATTAACATTCACTGGTCATCCTATACTTGTAAAGGCTTGAAAGTGTATTACTCCTAGGACACAAATATCACAAGTGTCATTAGTTTATAGTGCACAATGATTGGACATAACTTATGTTTAAAATATCTTAAAATGATTTAAATTATAACCATATTATGGAATGTTTAGACATGAGGAAAAAAACAATCATTTATAATTTTACTCTCCATATCATTTTGTGTGTTTTTTTCCCTGCAAACTCCTTGAACTTGTTCAGTTTTATAAACTGCTTGAACACTTATATCATGAATATGGCCCAAGTTATTTATTATCTACAATCACCATTTTAAAAAACATTTGTATTACGTATTTGATTATGGCTTCTCTTCTATTTTATATAGTCTCTCTGTGATGTCGAATAACCATTTTGTCCTGTATATCATATTTTCTCTTATAGTTTTCATCTTTGTCCTATTTCAGTGGATTCGGATAGTTCTGGTAAATTGATTAATTTGATATCTTGATTATATAGTTCTAGGAAATTGATTAATTTTTATCTTGGATTAAATCTTCTGATGTATTTCTTTTTTTTTTAATTAAGCTTTTATTTATTTGAGAGAGATGGTGTGTGTGCATGAGTAGGAGGAGGGGCAGAGGGAGCGGGAGAAGCAGACACTCCACTGAGCAGGGAGTCCAACACAGGGCTCGATCCTAGGACCCTGGGATCATGACCTGAGTCGAAGGCAGATGCTTAACTGGCTGAGCCACCCAGGTGCCCCATCTTCTGATGTATTTCTGAATACATTCTGAATGCTGCTTTAATCTGTGGCATTTGTGATTTTTTTTTTTACTTTATTTCTTTGCCTTATTCAGCTCCATGGTACTTACCCATTTATCATCTAATTTTTTTCTCTTATTTTATATACTTTATGTTTCATAAAATTTTATTGAGAACTTAATAATATGCCATCTTTTACTTCTGTTTTCTCAGTAAATATCACTAACAGGCTCTATTCTTTTCCTTCTTTAACTTTGCACAATAAATATCCAGGCCCAATGTTAATATATCCAGGATTTTATTAATATATCAATCCATCCTGATATTTATCACAGTCAGATGCAGTTCATTTGCATCCTGTCATTGTCCACAAGGATGTTATTGGAATTCTATGCTGGTGGGTTTTGCAGAAGAATTGATGAGAGGTGACATTATCAACTCTGTGATCCAGCAACCGGGATAAGGACATTCTAAATAAATGGACTTTATTTCAGTGCAGTGAGTTCTCTGTATCTGGTGATGCTTCTTTGGGAGGGGTCAGTGTTTCCACATCTAATTCTTTACTCAGTCTTCATTCCAGGTATGTGTGCATTGGGGGCTGGAATAATGTCTGCTTCCTTCCTTGTCCTACTGGCCATATGTCAGGGCAACGTTCCACCATTGGTCCTCTCTTTATTCCATGTGGCTGGACGTGCCTCTGAGTACAGTAGCTGTCAGAAAGGTGTGTGAAATGTTTTCTATCTGTTCTATATTCATCCCGGGCTCCCAGCATTCATACTTTAAATTTGAGGTGTTCAAAAAATTTACTGGATCTTTTGGACTTTAGGTGACACTTTCTCAAAGGCTGTGGCATGGGAATGTCATCTTGCTTTTGTGTTCAGTGTTGCTGCAGTTTCTTGATTTCATTTTTCTCTGATCATTTCAATAGGGATTTGAGGAAAACAGTAATTAGATCCCAGTGGCAATGTCATAGTTAGCCTAGAAGTACCCTAGCTACCATTTTTAATACCTACATTTTAATATTAGAGGTCCTTAGCATTTTAAAATTTTTGTAAATTTAGATTAGATTTACACTTTGTACAAATAACTTTTTTTCTGGTATGTGAATTTTTGACATAACAAATTTATTTTTCTTTGTTGAGCTTTTTGTTGTTGTTGTTGTGGGGACCCAAGAATTGCTTGTTTCTTTTTATTTCCTTAGATGGTTCACTTTTTGAGGGATGAGATTTCATGGTTTCTTAGTAAAATTTCATACACTCCAAGGGACAAATAATGTATATTAGGACAGTGGGTTGGTTGTCCGGAATCTCTGGTAGGATGCAAATCAGGCCACTAGATCTCTGAAAAGAGCTGCTCTTTGTCACAGGGTCTGATTTTTAAGTGTAATGCTCAGGCTCATCTGCCCTGCCCTTAGACTCCCCAGATGGGACCCCCTTCTCATTCCTACACTGTTATCTTTGCAGAAGAAAGGCATATGCCGTTATTTCTAAAAGCTTGGGTTTGTAGGCTACTCATCAGAACATTGATCACTGACCTTTTATCTGCAATGCTTGTTATCAAACATGCAAGGCAGAAATTTCTATTCTCCCACTGGCATTCAACTATGTGCAATTTCAATAGTTCCACAAAAACAAAATGCTGTAAAGAAAATGCCCTGACCTCCTATGTCAACCAACCTTATAAAGAAGCATATAAAATGTTCGTTTCCTAAATCCCTTAGTGTTGTAAGCTGTAAAAAGTAATACATTGTCTTTCTAGATACTTTCAGTTCCCCAGAGATTTGCAGAGACTCAGAATGCCCCTATTTTTAAACTTTTCAGGGACTTGTGCTTTTGTTTCATGCATCTCCAAAGGCTTGTGGCATCAGGTGATATACGGAGCTCTTTCATTTGATGGATTACCTTCTGCATATTGCAGCATATGTTTTCTGTGTCCATTTTATCAAAATGAAAAGATCACAGAAAACAAAGATTTTTCCCTAATGGTTTGCTTATGTTCACATATTGTTTGTTGTTTATATTCAACACTAACTGTACCCATTTTTTTTTCCCCTGGAGTTATTCAACTATTTTCTATGGGCTTAGTTACTGAATTTTTTCTGTCAAAATATGTTAGAAACGCCAAGAATTGGAATTGTGGAACCAAAAAATATTTGGAAGAAAACCAGATACTAGATTGCTGACCACATTCACAGCAGTGATTGGGAGTGGGCCATGCAGTGTGAGCCCTTTGTTCAACTGACATCTGGATCCTTCTCAGCTGGGGTAACTTAGGGTTGACAGAGATACTGGGAAAAGGACAATATTATGCCTTGCACATTCTAAGAATGTACTTCTATCCTCAAAATACAGAAAACATTTTGTTAGTAGCACATGTACACCCAGCCTCTGGTACTGTGTTTTCGTAAGAGATCATAGAGCCCAAATCTCTCTTCATGATAGTACCATTTGTTGTCTCTGCCCTTGGTGGTTTGGTTCCCTTGAACAACTGTAAGAAATATTTATCATAATGCATAATACATATATTGAGACCGTTATCCTGGGAGAATTTTTGATGTTCCCCATATTTTTTAGGGATACCTCCCCTTCTGCATCATCTTTCTCCCTGAAATACTTCTTTCTTTCAGACCTACATGCCCCTGATATGGCAAAATGAGGCTGTAGCTGTCTCTCCTTTGGGGCAAGGCTCCTTCAACTCTGGAAGTCAAACATGGCCAACCGTAGGGCACAGAAGATGTGAGAAACTGAGGAACTCTAGTGAGAAACAGTTATTGGTTTATCTTTGTATGCCTGATATTACTATTAGAATATTAAAAGCTGCAGAGACAGGATCAGGAATCATACAAATGATAACTAACATTTATTGTGTACTCATTTTCAGTTAGTAGTTTTCCCCTTTGGTAAAATTGTCAATCCTCTCAAGAACTTGGCCTATTCTCATTATACACACAAAGGGCAAAGGAGTTTTTGACCTATCTCATCTAGACTTCTCTCAGTGGTGGTGTGCCTTTACTCTCTGGCACCTATTAGACAGATAATATAGAGGCTGAAGAGTTGAGAATTCAAAATTTTGCCCAATGTTTTCTGTGTCTCAGAGATGTTCCTACTATGGAGATCAAGAAAATTTGCAACTCTCAGGACATATTAATTAAGTTCTCTACTTCCTAGTAAAGGCTCCCCCCCCCCCAACATGTTATTGTAAAAGAAAGCTCAGAGAAATTTTTAACCACTGTGTACATACAGGTAAGAGAACCTGTAATCAATTTTACTACAACTCAGATGCTGGGACCTTGATTACTCTTGTTTCCTTTGGTCAAGAGTAGAGAAAGTTATCGAAAATGACTTTTTCCTTTTCTTTTCCAAGAACTTCCTGAATCTTTTTGGCAGTTGAAGTCACTTAATGGCCATTTCAAAAATCTATATTTCAACTTTCTCTTAAAATTCTGTTAAAATACTAGTGTGATTAATAGACACTGCAAATGAGTATACATATTCAAGCATTTTCTCACAGAACAAACGACATGGTGAGTTTCACTGGAAATTTTCACTGACAAATTGGGATCTTGGACAAATTTGGGATTCAGAAGGACATTTTCCTGTGCCATTGGACCAACTGGATTATGTCATCTTCTACAAGGTTCAGCTGTGAGGATTTGAACAAACACATGCATACACATCCCACTTGAGACCTACTGTTCATAGTACCTGGAATTATGTGTAAATGTTGGCTTTCCTCTTGAAAATTATCTTTGTGACCAGGGAAATGGGCCTGGTAATTGATTTAGGGATATTTTGTGGCAGTAGCTTGGTAAAATGTCAAAGAACAGAAATTTACTTTTGGTCAGGACATTTTGTTTTCTTATATTATACTTTAACGTTAAATACTCACTTCTTGCATTAATTAGTCTGTATAGCATCAGCTAATGCCAAGCCCTCCCTGCTGCCTGAAGTCTAATCTACTACTATCTTAAATATAATTATCATTCTTAGCTTGCCTACATTTAGAGGAAAAGTTTCATCACCTACTGTATAGACCAAGAAAAATGTGGCCTTAGCTCTTTTTTTTTTAATGGTATTATTGCAGTTCCACAGAAATTTTAAAATGATTAAATCAAACACATGGGTTTTCTGAGCTCAGGAAATACTTAGTTGGCCTCTTTTTGGGAGATGCTAGGTCATGAAAGTACAGTAAAGTCAAGAACTGGGTAATAGGCATTTATAAGCATCTTCATAGCAATGTTAATTATAACGGTCCCAATCTGGAAACAATTAACATGTCCCATAGAATGAATAAATAAATTGTTACATATTTATACAATGGAAGGCAGTTTAACAATAATATTAAAAATGCAATAACATGGGCAAAGCTGACAAACATGTTGGATAAAAGGACTCATAAACAGGATATATATATATATTATATACACATACCCTATCATATACTATATATATATGTACTATATGACAAACATGTTGGATAAAAGGACTCATAAACAGAAGGAGATAATATATATATTATACTATAATATAATACTATATACAAATAATATACTATATACAAATGGTATGTACCATTTGTATATAGTTCAAAAAAATAGCCCAAACTGATTGATTTTCTTAGAACTTGAGGTAGTGTTTGCCACTGGGGCTTTCTATCTGGAAGGGGGTGCTGGGGCTTTTGGTGTTCTAGAAATGCTGTTTCTAGGTGTTTATTTCATGAATGGATTCACTTTACAAAAATCACTTTACAAAAACCAAGTTCAGCTCAATGAGCTTTATTATTTGTGCATTTTATTTTGTTTGTTATATTTCCACAAAAAAACTTTACATTAAAGGGTGACTCAGTCGGTTGAGTGACCAACTCTTGATTTTGGCTCAGGTCGTGATTTCAGGGTCCTGGGACCATGCTCCATGTTCAGCGCAGAGTCTGCTTGTCCCTCTCCCTCCCCCTGCTTGCACATATTCTCTCTCTACCTCAAATAAATAAATAAAATCTTAAAAAACAAAAACAAAAACCTTTATATATATATATAAAAAAAGGTGGTGATGAAGAGCCACGGGAAACGGGCCAAGCTTCAGTACCATCTTTGCTGACATGAAGTATTCTTATTTTAACAATTGGCCTTTTATTTAAATGAAATAGTTATCTATTCCAATTTATGTGTCCTATGCTTGACTTGCTTTCTTTTTTTTGACGACCTCTTAAGAGGGAAGTTGAGTTAGGCTCAAATGGCATAAAGGATAGAAATAGGACTAATTTTTTTAGGAGCCCACCTATGATTAGAAATAAAGTAATAGCAGGAAATGACTAATCTAGATTAATAATGGCACAAGCCTATGAGCCTAGATGTCCTGGATAATTCTGATTTTTTATTTATCTAGACAAATTGTCTTTTCTGAATATAATTGCACATTTTCAGTGTTAGTTTGTTAGAATAAAGAAGAAAGAATCTGCATGGATAAAGAATATCAATATATTCTCTTTGCAAATGAGCAAGAAAAAAAAATCATATTTTCACAGCTAATGTCTTATTGAACATATGTGAGTAGGTTTTATATCCGCACTTGCTTTTTTTCCAAGTGGAGTAATTTGGGGAATTTTTATAATCTTCATCTTTTAGGGCAGTTTTGGATTTATGGAAAAGTTGAGACGCTAATACAGAGGGTTCTGTTATATTCCAAATCCAGGTTTTCCTATTATTAACATATTTACAGCAGTATGGTACATTTATTACAATTAATGAACTGGTATTTGTACATTATTATTAAATAACGTTCATAGTTTACTCAGATTTCTTTAGTTTTTCTGTTCCAGGATCCCACTTAAGATGTCACATTACATTTAGTTGTGTCTCTTTAGGTTCCTCTTAACTGTGATAATTTCTCAGACTTTCCTTGTTTTTGATGAACTTGACAATTTTGAGGAGTAATGGTCAGAAGTTCTGTAGGATGCCTATTATTAGAATTTATCTGATGTCTTTCTCATGATAAAACTGTGGAGTTCTGGGTTATTGGAAAACCACAGAAGTGCCATTTTCATCACATCACATCAAGGGGATGTCCTATCAACATGACTCAGGACTGTTGATGTTGACCTTGACCAACTGGCGAAGAGAGTGTGTGCCACGTTTCTTCACTACAAAGTTACTCTTTTTTTCCTCCTCCCCTTGTTTTAATAGGAAGTAAGCCATAAAATGAATTATTTTCCCCTGTATAACCATGAACTCATACCATTCGAAGCACAAAACTTTCTCGCTTTTAAGAAGATGGAAATGATAGTCACACAATGATATGACCATCAAAGTCTCTAATGTAATGTTCACGTTTCTTGTATCATTTCTCCATGGTGTTACTGCTTTTCTTATTACTGTGGGAAATGATTAGAGGAGAAGATACTAGCTATCATACTCCCTGACATCTTGAGAATGTTTGCGTTACTGACTTTTATTCACTTAATCTATTTGGACATGATTTTAAATTATCCACAAAACCTGATTAATGTATAGATCTATAAAAATAGTTGGTGGTACTAATACCTTTATATCAGATTTTTGCATTTTATACAATAATATGAAAAATGTATTATCTTTACAGAAATGTTTACCACTCTCTATAATATTAGGTGAGTTACATTTTGGGATGATTCAACAGAAAAAGAGAGGACAGTCCTGTTATAAGACAGAGATAGCTCAGTCTGTGCTATGTGGGAGGGGAACTTCTCTCAGTGTTACCTCTTCTTGGTAAAATTAGAATACTTTGATTCAGGTCATGATCTCAGGGTCCTGGGATAGAGCCCTGCATCAGGCTCTGTGCTCAGTACAGAGTCTGTTTGTCCCTCTCCCTCTGCTCCTCTTTCCGCTCTCTCTCTCTCAAATAAAAAAAAAAGTGATTATAGGTTTACTCAGAAAAAACTGATTATAAGGTTTCTAGAGTTGAGCTACAGGATTTTGAATAAAGTTTTGTGAGCCATAGCATCCAACAACAAAGTTTATCACTTTTTCAAAGTAAGTTCTCAGTGATTTCTAATTTTATGTTTTAATTTATGACATGGCAGAATTCCTTGTGATGTATCTTTTAATTCCTTTAGAATAAATAATTCTCATTGCATTTAAGAACAAATTAAATACACCTACATAATAAATCAATTCTTTTAAAAAATTATGTTTATTCAAAGAAGTCTATATAAATGAAATTTGTTTAGGCAGGATTAATTGATAGCTTGATGCAATGGCCCAGAATAAAACTAAGTAATGAACGACTAAAGTACGAAATGCCGAATCGATTGGTAAATAATACAGTTAAAAGCAAAATGATGTCCATTTTATTTTATTTAAACAATATATCATAAAATTATGTTGTTTCTGACAGCATTGATTCTAGCTAGGTTGATCCTGTCAGAGTTCAGTGCAGCTTGTTTACATCTGACAGTCGAGTTGCCTGGTTTACTTACACTGTAATTTTCACCAATGGAGTTAAAGTGATTTTATTTAAAGCTAGTAGGCTTACTTTCATAAGCAAAACTGTGGAGTTTTGCATGCCCTACTTCAGTTACCAAATTTAAAATCTTCCACGTGATAGAGTGCTGGTTAAATGAGCCCCTGTCAAATTTTTGACTCTGGCTGTCTCCCTCGAAGTTGAGTGAGCTTGTGGCCAGTGATGCCCCAGGCTTCCTTATAGCTGAAGAAAATTTAGTATTGGAAGAAAACCTTCAGAAATAAGGATACTAACAAGTGTAAGTAAAAGAGAATAAAGTTTAAAGGAAAGACAGAAACAAAATCTATCTCTATATATGTACATATATATACAGTGTACATTATAATTACATATATATACATTATACATATAATGTATAATATATACATGTATATTATATATAGACATGCACACACAGACTGATAATTAAAATAAGGACACAGGTAGAATATCTATTTGCTTCTTGCTTTCCAAGGCAAATTCAAAGTAAGTCATTCCCTTGACTGAGGTTCATTAACATTTATAACATTTAGAACTAAAAAGAAAAGATCCAGTATATTTTTACACCTCTGAAAGCACCAAATCATATTTAGGAAATCTGCTTATTTCAGATTTTTTACCCCTAGATCTTGTGCCATTAGTAAATCATTCAAATCTTTAGTGTGTCATTTTGTTCATTAAAAAAGTAAAACTAGTTTTGGACCAGATAATAAGTCCTTATAAGTGCTTGCTATTGTTACATGCCTCCCATATATATAAAAAAAAAACTATATACATTATCATACTTATACATAAAAAATGTGTATATTTTCACAGTTAATCCATGTAAGAACTGAGACTGAACAGTTTGCTCAAGGTCACCTGGCTCACACGTGGCTAAAGACAGTTTAGAATACAGGTCTGTCTTCCTCCAGGTCTGTGCTCTTTAAAATAATAATAGCCTTTATATGCCAGATACTGTGTTGGGCTTGAGAACACAGCAGCATGCAAGAGACTGAGATCCTGTCTTCCTGGGAGGCATTTGTTAGTACAGGTATTCCCATGCTGCTGAGGCAGGCCCTGCATGGAAACAAATTCACAGGGGCCCACGAGATAATTTAACTTTTTGAGAGAAACACAGTGACCTCTGTCAGACTCCATATAAACTGCTATTTGGATGTGATTCCTCAGTACATTGAATTCGTAGGTATTTATTTTGGTGTGAGGGTGCCATCAGCAGAAGAGTTTGAGAACTTACGCTCTAGTGGTTTTTGGTAAGGGATGGGGTAGATGAAGAGCCTAGAACATTAAAAACTGTATACCAAAGCAAAGGTGCTTTCGAGCTACGGTGTCCGACAGTAAATGCACCTGCAGAAGTGCTTGAGAGTGGGGGATGAAGTCTTCTCTAAGAGGTGGCTTTGGAACTCAAGGGCTGGGAAGGAGGCAGCTGTGCAAAAGCCAGATAGGATGCTTCCAGGCCCAGAGGCTGACAGTGGCGCTTGGCCTGGGCGAGAAAGGGCATGGTTCTGTGTGTGGAACAGAGGGGGGCCCAGAGAGAGAGAGAGAGAGAGAGAGAGAGCTGGGTTGTGCTGACCCTAAGGACAAAATGGAGAGAGTTTTATTCTAGGTGCAATGTAAACTGAGCTTCCTTTCAACTACACAATCCAGTAAGTCATTTATTTGTCAGATTCTGGCTAATTAACACATAAAATATAAATCCACAAATGTTTAGATTTATTTGTGCTCTTGTGAATATCTTCACACTTAAAGTGCATTATTGTCAGTCAGTGTCTGTCCATGGCCACATATAATCGAATGATAAAGATAGATTGATGCTGTGGGAAATGTCTACAGATGCTCAAGTTCCCCTGGTTGCAATGTGGCCAAATCCAGGAAAGTGGTAGAATATTATTTCATTCACACGCCAAGTTAGCCAGTTTCTCTTTTTTTCAAACTGAGTAATTAATGAAAGAATAGATTGTGGATTGGGTTGTGCTCTCTGAAAAGATAAGTTACAGTCCTAACCTCCAAACCTGTGGACATGACGTTTTTTGGAAATAAGATATAATCAAGTTAATATGTGATCATTCTGGTTGGGGTGGGGGGCCTAAATGCAGTGACTGGTGTTTATGTAAGAAAAAATGTGAAGACGCAGAGACACACATGAGGAGAAAGCCATGTGAAGAGAGAGGCATATGACAATCTCTTCCTCAAAGCCTCCGAAAGAAGCCAACCTTGCTGACACCTTGATTTGGATTTCTGGCTTCCAGAAATGTGAGTGATTAAATTTCTGTTGTTTTAAGCCACCCTGGTTGTGGTACTTTGTTTTAGCATCCCTAGAACCTAATACAGAAGGAGGTTTTTTTTTTTTAACTTTTAAATTTATTATTTTAAAATAGGTTGTTAGCGCAAAGACAGAATGCTCTCAAGTTACCATCTTCTTTTTCTTTAAATACATCCGTATTTCGATGCTAGAATTTGGGAAAAGCTTATTTTGGTATGTTGGTAAACATTCTTACAGAATATGATACAGAATATAGATGACCTTAAAGAATACAGAATAATATTAACAGCTAATATTTTTATCCCATTATCTCAAAGATTTCCCGTGAAATGTGCCATTATTTTAGAAATTAAATGAGTTAATTTTTTTGTTTGTTTGGTTTCGATAGTACAGTAAGAAGATAATGTATTTGTCTCTCCTATCCCGAAACATCAGGAAAGATAAATGGTCTCTCTCTACATGCCTTGTCAGCATTAAAGAAGTAAATAGTGACTTTTCACTCTGTTGGGGGGTGGTATAGTCTCCGAGGGAAATTGATATTTCTCACGTACTCATAGAAAATATTGTTTTCATCTGAAGGGAGAGGAAAAACAGTCCATTTAAAATAAGGCAGCAACGTAACCAGAATTGACACTTTAAAATGTGACCAAATTTGACACGTTGTATGGTCAACAACACTGTCAGCCACACGGAAGTTCATTTTGATGAGAAGGCATCAGTGAAATGTGATGCTTTTAACTTTTTAGACTATTTGTTTTCTATAGTGGTAGCCATCAGAATTACCTGTAATATTTTTAATTTTTTAAATATAGTATAAATGAATGCCTGAGCCTACCTCTGAGATTCTGATTCAAAGGTGTTGGGTAAGAACTGGGTATATGTCGTTTTAAAAAAGGAATCCTATGTGTGATTCTGATGTGCAGCCAAGATTGAGAACTGTGGATCCAACAGAAGTGAGTATTGTTAATAAAAAAAGAGGCACGGGGGGGGTGGTATTCATGCTAGGTGTGTGAATATAGCATATGGCTCAGCATCTTAAAAAATGTTTTAGATTTGAGAACTTCTATAACTATTTCATTCAAATTGTCCTTGTTTAACTGGAGGTCAGGTCCAGGTTTAGAAGTTAATTTTAACCCAAACTTTAACCCAAATTTTAACTCTTCAACAGACCTTGATGATTTACTTCGTGTATGTTAAATGATTAACTTACAAACTTTGGCATCTGGAGAACCACATAAAGAATAGTTACAAGCCTACCATGAATAAAGTAGGGTTCCTTCAATTTTTGAGGACAACTACACATTATATCTTACTCATTAAAATATATCCACATCACAAATTAAATACAATTCACATTTAACTAATAATTTAATTACAGCTTACAGAATGACATCATGCTATGTTTATGGAAATTATATAATTAAAAATTTTTAGTTTTAGTTATTTTCCTATTTCAAAATAATTTTTTCCCCAGGATCTTCCTTTTTTTTTTTCAGCCACTGTGAAACTAGTAGTTGCTACATACAAGCCAATAGGGCCTATTGGTAAAATCATCCTGGGCACATTAAAATGATCTCTGGAATGTGGTCTAAGGTATTTGCTGATATCTTTCCAAACCACTTTAGCATTCCTTATTCATTCTCATGTAAAATATAGTTAGATTTCAGTCAAACTCTGAATTGAATATAAAGAGCATGTAAAGACTTCTGATGGCCTGTTACTATGGCACTTGAAGAAATGGCCTCACAACACCAAAAACCTGAGAAAGAGCTTTATTTCCGGCTCCTTGCAATCCAAGAGGTCATGAGGCATATGCACAGGATTACTAGTCAGCGTTATCAGAAATGTGTGTACGCATTGATTAGGCCAGAACATCATATAGCACAATAGCTGTGTTTAATTGTTAGATCAATTAGTGGCAGGTGTGCGCACGCACACACACGCACACACACACAGAGCTTTACCCTGACCTGTTACTTTGTGAGTCTGAAGGAACATTTATCTCACCTCAACAAATGCCAGTTATATAAGTGCAATTGTTTTATTTCTCCAGTGAATCTGATGATATTTTTTGAGAATCCTAAAATGCTGCTTGTGGTGCAGCTCAATGATTTTATGGACGTTTAACTGAAGATTGTATCTTTTTTTTGTACTATGCTCTTAATTCTAAAATATTGGGCTATGTACAGAAAATGTGCTGTTACTACAGAAACAAACAGATCAATTGAAAGGACACCTTTTGCCTAGAGCATTTTTGCAGGTCTGAATGTGAAGCTGGATGATGAATTGGGGAATATACTTTGAAGGACAGATACACAGCAACACACACCCACACACCCACACACACGCATGCACTCATGAATGCATGTCTTGATGTTACATAGTACTTACTACTCAAGGTGATAAAATGTTTTATTATTGTTCTTGACACCGACCAACTATGTCACTTCTGAATCTGATATTCCCTCTGTCATTCCCATTATTGGATTCTGGCAAAGTTACCTAATGTACCACAGCAGATCCACTAAAAGTAAAAACTAGAGACTCTCTCTGATGGTATCAACATACAAGCAATTTGTTTTCTTTAGCTATAATAAAGGAGGATGCAACTTTCTCTTAACAAAGACTGAGCTGTTGAAAACTTACAGGTTATTCTGTTGGTGTTCTTGGTGTGATGAGACAGCACTGTGTCTTGGCCAAATGTGCAGCTAGGGGGCAAAGTTGCCTAGGATTGATTCTCAGTGCCACCCCTTACTGCTGAGCGAATCTGGGCAAGTATGTAAATTCTGTGCTTCAGATTCCTCACCTATACGGTGAAGCTAATAATAGTACCTGTAGGGACGCCTGGGTGGCTCAGTCAGTTAAGCATCTGCCTTTGGCTCAGGTCATGATCCCGGAGTCCTGGGATCAAGCCCTGCATTGGGCTCTCTGCTCATCAGGGAGCCTGCTTCTCCTTCTTCCTCTGCCCTCCCACCACCTTGTGCTCGCTCTCTGTCCCTCTCTCTCATGCTCTCTGTCTCTCTTTCTCTCAAATGAATAAATAAAACCTTTAAAAAAAATAGTACCTTTATCAGAGGGTTGACTGAGGATTCAGTAGGTCCATGACTGCTGAGCACATATAGCAGTGACTGGCAGAATCAGGAATGTGAACCTCTGTTATCCTGTGATTACTTAAAATATACTTTTCATATCCATTAAAACAATCTTTTCACCTTTAATTTTCTTCCTCATGATTTCAGTTGGTAAAAACAAAATTTGAAGCCAGTGACTCGTTTATTATGAAAAATAATCTTAAATGTAAAAAATTAATTTCTGGTTACTTGAACTCAAAGAGAAGATAATGAATAGATCACTATGCATTTGGGTAAGGTTTTGCACCAAAAAAAACCAGTAGTATCAGGGAAAGGAAGCTTAGGATGAATAAGGGCATTTTCTTTAATATGAAACTTATTTTTCAAGTATTTATGAAGACATTAAATGAAAAAGTTGGCTAAGTAAAAAGAGAAGTGAGAAAAAATATTAACAAACAGCTACTAGAGATGAGCTCTGAACTGAGAAAATGAAGACTAATTATTTTCTGACCATCTGCTGAGTTTTAAAGTTTTGAGTTTGGAGGAAAATAGTAATCTTAATCTTCAGGATTTTGAATGTATCATTGATTTTCTGATTTTTTAAGTAAATCATGTGCATTGTAGAAAACATAGAAATGTAAAAAAAATTATAAAGAAAAAATAAAGTTTTCTTCATAATTTTATCAATCTGGCATGAATACTGGTAACATTTTAAACTATTTTTGTGAAAAAATATTTTTATGTGAAATTTAATATCTACTCACAATTTGGATCCCACTCTTGGAAATGAATGCCATAGCCTAGTTTTTTTATTTAAATAGTGTCTAGACTAGTTTGTCAAATTTTGCAGGTAAATATTACATTTTTTTACTGAAATACTATTTTTATGACGTGTCAATTATAAATATAATTAACCCAATATTGTTGGAATTAATTGAACATATGCTCAAAAAGTATAATAGTAGATATTAAGATCTGTCCTGGGACACCTGGTGGCTTAGTCAGTTAAGCATCTGACTCTTGATTTTGGTTCAGGTCATGATCTCAGGGTCATGGGATTGAGCCCCAACTGGGGTTCCCTGCTCAGCAGGGGTCTGGCTGAAATCCTCTCTCCCCTCCTCCCTGCCCCTCCTGGCTGTGTATGGTCCCTCTCTCTCTCTCTCCCTCCAAAATAAATAAATAAATCTTTAAAAAAATGAATAAAATCTATCCTGGAAATAGCATACTTCCAAGAAATAGCATCTTCTTTTTAAGAGTTAATTTTTCAAGTATCTGGTGTCTACCCCTAATTTTTGGGTAGAAATTATTTTTGATGAATAGCTTTCAAATAAATGTTGCATTATTATTTTTTATTGGTATAAAATTGGTATATAAGATTATATAAGTTTCAGGTATATAACATTATAATTTAACATCTGTATGTGCTACAAAGTGATCACCACTGAAGTTTAATTGCCACCAATCACCATATAATTGACCCTCTTCCCATTTCACTCACCCCCCATCCCTTCTGGTAACCACCAATCTATTCTCTGTATTATGAGTTTGTTTTTGTTCTAATTTGTTTATTCATTTGTTTTGTTGTTTTTTAGATTCCAGATACAAGTGAGAGCATATGTATGGTATTTGTCTTTCTCCATCTGACTTTTTTTTTTTTAAGATTTTATTTATTTATTTGACAGAGAGAGACAGTGAGAGAAGGAACACAAGCAGGGGGAGTGGGAGAGGGAGAAGCAGGCTTCCCGCCGAGCAGGGAGCCCGATGCGGGGCTCCATCCCAGGACTCTGGGATCATGACCTGAGCCGAAGGCAGACGCTTAACGACTGAGCCACCCAGGCGCCCCTCTCCATCTGACTTATTTCATTTAGCATAATACCTACAAATTCCATCCATGTTGTCACAAATCACAAGCTTTCATTTTTTTTTATGGCTGAGTAGTATTTCATTGTGTGTGTACACACACATACATGCATGTTCATCCATATATATACATGTTTGTCCATTTATCTAATGGACATTTAAGTTGTTTCCATATCTTGGCTATTGTAAATAATGCTGAGATGAACATAGAGGGGCATATATCTTTTTGTATCCACATTTTGTCTTCTTTGGACAAATACCTTTTTTGGATCATACAGTAGTTCTATTCCTAATTTTTGAGAAATCTCCATACCATTTTCCATAGAGGCAGCACCAGTTTACATTCCCACCAGTAGGGTCAAGGGTTACCTTTTCTCTACATCTTCTCCTACACTTGTTTCTTGTCTTTTTAATATTAGCCATTCTAACTGGTGGGAGGTGATATCTTACTGTATTTTTGATTTGCATTTTCCTGATGATTAATGATGATTAGCATATTTGCATGTGCCTATTGGCCATCTGTGGGACTTTAGGTAAATGTCTGTACAGATCCTCAGCCCATTTTTAAATTGGATTATTTTTTCTTGTTGTAGAGTTGTATGAGTTCTTGATATAGTTTGGAAATTAATTTTTTGTCAGATATGTGAATTGCAAAAATCATCTCCCATTCAATAGCTTGCCTTTTTGTTCTGATGATGGTGTCTTTTGCCATGCAGAATCTTTTTATTTTGCCATAATTCTATTTATTTTTTTCTTTCGTTCCTTTGCCTTTAGAGTTAGATCCACAAAACTATCACTAAGACCAATATCAAATGCTTACCACTTAGTTTTCTTCTAGCAGTTTTATAATTTCAGGTCTTACATTCACATCTTTAATCTATTTTGACTTAATTTTTATTTATGGTTTAAGATAGTGATCATTTCATTCTTTTGCATGTGACTGTCCAGTTTTACAGTACCATTTATTGAAGAGACTATCCTTTCTCTATTGTATATTCTGGGCTCTTTTGACATAAAGTAATTGTGCATGTGTGTAGGTTTAATTCTGCGGTCTTGGTTCAGTTCCATTGCTCTCTCTGTCTGTTTTTATGCCAGTACCATACTATTTTGATTGTTATAGTTTTATAGTATAGTTTTAAATCAGGGAGCATGATCCCTCCAGCTTTGATCTTCTATTTCAAAATCACTTTAACTATTCAGTCTTTTGTTGTTCCATACAAATTTTAGGTTTCTTTGTCTTAGTTCTCTGAAAAATGCCATTGGTATTTTGATGGGGATTGCATTTAATCTGTAGATTGTTTTAGGTAAGTAGTATGAGCATTTTAACAATATTAATTCTTTCATTCCATGAGCATTGACTATCTTTCCATTTATTTGTTTTTTAATTTCTTTCATTGGTTTCTTATTAATTTCAGTGCACAGCTCTTTCACCTCCTTGGTTAAACTTATTACAAGATATTTTATTCTTTTTGATGCAATTGTAAATGGGATTGCTTTCTTAATTTCTGTTTTTGTTATCTTGTTACTAGTGTATTGAAACAGTGGATTTCTGTATGATGATTTTGTACCCTTCTACTTCATTGAATTCATGTATTAGATCTAAAAGTTCTTAAATTAGTTCTAAAAAGTTTTTAATAAATTGATTTCATATATTTCTAAAAGTTTTATTAGTTCTAAAAGTTTTCAAAAGGCTTTAGGGTTTTCTATGTATAATATCATGTTGTCTGCAAATAATGACAGTTTTACTTCTTTTCTGATTTGGATGTTTTTAATTTTTTTTCTTTCCTAATTGCTCTGTCTAGGACTTCAATACTGTTGAATAAACATGAGAGTGAGCCTATTGTTCCTGATCTTAGAAGAAAAATTTTCAGCTTTTCACCACTGAGTATGATTTTAGTTATAGGTTTTATAATATGGCCTTTAATATGTTTAGGTACATTCCCTCCCTACTTAACTTTGTTGAGAATTTTAATCATAAATGGATGTTGAATTTTATCAAATATTTTTTCTGCATCTATTAAAATGATCATATGATTTTTATCCTTTATTTGTTAATGTGGTGTATTGCATTGATTAATTTGGGCTGATGTTGAAGCACCCTTACATTCCCGGACCAAATTCCACTTGATCATAGTGTATGATCCTTTGAATATAATATGGTTTGCTAATATTTTGTTGAGGATTTTTCTGTCAGTGTTCACCAATGATATTGGCCTGTAATTGTCTTCGTGTGTGTGCATGTGGTGTCTGTGTGGTTTTGATATCAGGGTAATGCTGGCCTCATAGAATGAGTTTGGAGGCATTTTCTCCTCTTCAATTTTTTGGAAGTGCTTGAGAAGGTTTTAAATCTTCTTTCAATGTTTGGTAGAATTCACCAGTGAAAACTTCTGGTCCTAGATTTTTGTTTGTTGGAAGGTTTCTGATTACTGATTCAATCTCCTTACACCTAATCTGTCTATTCAGATTTTCCATTTCTTCATGTAAGTTTGAGAAGATTGTTTCTAGAAATTTACCCATTTCTTCTAGGTTGTCCAATAGGTTGATATACCATTATTCATAGTAGTCTTTTATGATCCTTTGTATTTCTGTGGTGTCAGTTGTGACTTCTATTCTGTCACTTCTGATTTTATTAGAACCCTCTCTCTTTTTTTCTTTGTCTAGCTAAAATACTGTTAAATTTGTTTACCTTTCAAAGAACCAGCTCTTAGTTTCATTGATCTTTTCTATTGCCTTTTTAATATTCTCATTTATTTCCACTCTGATCTTTTTTATTTCATTCCTTCTACTAGCTTTCCCCTTTGTTTGTTCTTTTTTTTTCTAGACCCTTAGATGTAAAGTTAGATTGTTTTAGATTTTTCTTGTTTTATGAGGTAAGCCTGTATTACTATTATCTTCCCTCTTAGAACAGTTTTTGCTACATCCCAACAATTTTGATATGTCATATTTCTGTTTTCATTTATCTCTGGATATTTTCATGTTTTCTCCTTTGATTATCTTGGTACTTACTGGTTTTTCAGTAGCATGTTGTCTAATCTCCCCATTTTTGTGTTTTTTCCAGTTTTATTCTTGTAATTGATTTCTAGTTTTGTACTATTGTGGGTAGAGAAGATGCTTTAAATAATTTCAGTCTTTGAATTTATTGAGACTTGTTTTGTGGTCTAACATGTGATCTGTCCTAGAGTTTGTTCCATGTGCACTTGAGAGGAATGTGTTTTCTGTTGTTTTTGGATGGAATGTTCTATATATATCTATTAACTCCTTCTGGTCTAATTTGTCATTTAAGGCTGATGTTTCCTTATTAATTTTCTGTTTGGATGATTTATCCATTGATGGAATAGTGTGCTAAAATCCCCTACTATTATTATATTGCTATCAGCTTCTTCCCTTAAATCCATTAATACCTTCTTTATATATTTTGATGCTTCTATGTTATCTTGGTGCATATGTACTTATAAATATTCTGTCTCTATGTTGGAATGACCCTTTATCATTACATAATTCCCTCCTTTGTATATTATGACAGTCTTTGTTTTAATGTTTATTTTGTCAGCTATGATTTTAACTATACCAGTTTTCTTTTTGTTTCCATTTGCATGGGATATGTTTCTCCATCCCTTCATTCTCAGTCTATATGTGTCCTTACGTCTGAAGTGAGTCTCTTGTAAGCAGCAGACAGATGAGTCTTGTAGTTTTATACTTTCAGCCACTCTGGGTCTTTTGATTGGAGAATATAGTCCATTCACATTTAAAGCAAGTATTGATAGGTATGTACTTATTGCCATTTTGTTAATTGTTTTCTGGATGTTTTTGTAGTTCTTCTATGATTTTTTTTCCTCTTCTCTTTTCTCTTCCCTTTTGGTTTGATGGCTTTCTTCAGTGTTATGTTTAAATTCTTTCCTCATTTTCTTTTGTATATTTAATACAAGTTTTTGCATTGCAGTGTGGTTACCATGAGGTTTGCATATAAATTCCTGTGAATATAATGGTCTCTTTTGAGTTGAAAGAAATTTGATTTTGAACACATTCCAAACCTTTACATTCTTCTCCCCTGACCTATGTTTTGTATTTTTGATGTCACATTTTACTTTTTTTTTATTTCATATGTTCTTTAACTGGTTATTGTAGTTTTAGTTAATGTCACTATTTTTGTCTTTTAACCTTCATACTTGCTTTATAAGTGATTCATTCACTGCCTTTACTATATATTTACCTTTTCCAGGGAAATGCTTACTTCCTTATGTTTTCTTGTGATTAATTAGTGCTATTTCTTTTCAGTTTGGAGAAGTCCCTTTAACATTTCTTGTAGGGCCAGGTTAGTGGTGATGAACTCCATTAGCCTTTATTTGTCTGGCACACTCTTAATCTTTATTTTCAATTGTGAATGATAACCTTACTGGGTAGAGAATTCCTGGATGGAAGTCTTTTTCTTTCAGCACTTTGAAAATGTCATGACAGTCTCCGGGTATGCAAAGTTTCTACTGAAAAAATCTGCTGATAGCCCTATGAGGTTTCCCTAGAATGTAATAAATTGTTTTTCTCTTGATGCTTTCAAGAGTTTCTCTTTAACTTTTATCATTTTAAGTATGTGTCATGGTTTATGTATTTGGGTTCATCTTATTTGAAATTCTCTGGGGTTCTTGGACATGTACATCTGTTTTCTTCTCCAGATTATGTAAGTTTTCACCCATTACTTCTTCACATAAGTTTTCCAGCCCTTTCTCTATTTCTTCTCTTTCTGGGCTGTATAATCTGAATATTATTCTGGCTGATGTTGTCCCAAAAGTCCCTTAATTTATCTTCATTTTTAAAAAATCTTTTTTTCCCTGCTCTGTCTGGGTGAGTTCTATTGCTTTATCTTATATCTCACTGATCCAGTCTTTGGCTTCATCCAGTGTGCTGTTGAAATCTCCTAGTGTATTTTTGCAGTTTAGTTATTGTATTTTTCAGCTCTGTAACTTCTGTTTTCAACTTATATTTTCTTTCTCTTTGTTGAGGATCTCGATGTGTTCATCTAGTCTTCTCCCAAGTTTAGGGAGCATCTTTATGACTATCACTTTGAACACTTTTTTCAGGTAGATTGCTTATCTCCATTTCATTAATGTCTTTTTCTGATGTTTTGTTTTGTTCTTTTGTTTGGAACATATTCCTTTGTCTTCTCATTTTGTCTGACTCTCTGTGTTTATTTCTGCTTATTAAGCAAACAGCTACCTCTCCCAGTCAAGGAGTGGTCTTGTATAGGAGATGTCTTGTGGAGCCCAGAAGTGCAGTCTCCTCTGATCACAGAGCTCAAGGGGCATACCCTGTGTGAGCTGTGTGCTTGTCTGCTCTGGCTGAGCTATGTCTGTAGCATGGGGGTTAACAGCGCTGGTGCCTGACCTAGCTATGTCACATGGTTGCACTTTAGTGGTGGCTGGGTTCTCCACTGGCCATGCCTACCAGTTCTAGCATGTGTAGGGATAGTTCCAAAAATGGTGCTGGGGGCTAACATTAGCAAGAAATGATAAGGTCACAAATATGGCACCCACCAGTGTCTTCATCTCTGGAGAAAGTCCCAACAGTTTCCTGTCTCTCTGGCAGTCATTTTTAAGGTTAGTAAATGGGTTTCCTTTACATATGGTCTAGGCACTTTTCAAATTGGTGGGGCTTTTTGCTGGGTCCCAAGCTGAGTGAGTCTGTGTGCAAGCCCTATAAAAGTGGGTTCTTTGTTCCCTACAGTTCTATGGTGTTCCTGTACATAATCCCCATTGGTTCTCAAAGCCCAGTGTTTAGGGAGCTTCTCTTTCTCATGTAAGATCTAACTGTTGGGGTGCCTGATGTGACACACACCCCTTACTTCTCAAAATGTTTCATATATTTTTTAAAGATTTTATTTATTTGACAGAGAGAGACACAGCAAGAGAGGGAACACAAACAGCGGGAGTGGGAGAGGGAGAAGCAGGCTTCCCGCTGAGCAGTGAGCCTGATGCAGGGCTCAATCCCAGAACCCTGGGATCATGACCTAAGCCGAAGGCAGACGTTTAATGACTGAGCCACCCAGGTGCCCCAAAATGTTTCATATTTTTGACGTCCCTCCTGTTTGTAAATCACTGTGCCTGAGGTGGGTTTTTTGTTTTGTTTTGTTTTGTTTTTTGGTGAGATGGTCTTTCTGTCTCTCCTACAAGTCTCAATGCTGTCCTTTTTGACCTTTTTGTGGAGGCTCTGTTCATCCCAATTTTTGGTTTCTTTCAGAAGAAATTATTTCATATGTAGTTATATATTTGTTGTATACATAGGAAGGAGTGAGTTCAGGATCTTCCTATGCTGCCATCTTGAATCCAACTTCTCCATAAAGGAGTTACAATCAGTTGTGATTACTGTTCCAATATTTGTCTCTATCATAATTATTTTTATCATTTCTCTTTTTGGACATTTGGATTTTAAAATTTTTGCTATTGTAAATAAAATTATAGTGAGCATTCTCTTATGAAAATCTTTCACCTCATGTATTTTTGTGACCTTAGGTAGATTTTTAGAAATGGAAGTACTGCAACAAAAAGACCACATATACTAATATTCTAGAGACACAGGACCAACTTGTTTTTCTATAGTTGGTTTCAGTTCGTACTCATCCCAACAGTTTATGGGAATGCACATCTCACTGAAATCATGATGATAGCAGGTATGATAATTTTTAAATATTTTTAATTTGATAGAAATATGTATATTGTTATTATTGAATGTTTTGTCCCCCTAAAATTTATATGTTGAAATCTAACTCTCATGTGATGGTATATGGAGGTAGGGTCTTTGGGGATTTATTAGGTCATGAGGGCTTTATGGGATTAGTGCCCTTACAAAAGGAATCCAGAGAGCTAGTCTGTTCTCTTTCCCCTATGTGAGGATAAGAAGTTGGCCAGACTCCTGATGAGGGTCCTCACCAGAACCTACCCATGCTGGTACCCTGATCTCAGATTTTCAGCCTCCTGAACTGTGAGAAATATATTTCTTTTTTTTTAAATTTTTTATTTTTTTTAAAGATTTTATTTATTTATTTGAGACAGAGAGAATGAGAGAGAGAGAGAGAGAGAGCACATGAGAGGGGGGAGGGTCAGAGGGAGAAGCAGACTCCCCGCCGAGCAGGGAGCCCGATGCGGGACTCGATCCAGGGACTCCAGGATCATGACCTGAGCCGAAGGCAGTCACTTAACCAACTGAGCCACCCAGGCGCTGGAGAAATATATTTCTGTTGATAATAAGCTACCCAGTCTAAGGTACATTGTTAATAGCAGTCTGAACTAAGATATATATGGTAACTTTCAATTTGCATTTCTTTTTTTTTTAAGATTTTATTTAATTATCTATTTACTTAGAGAGCATGAGCAGGGGGAGGAGAAGAGGGAGAGACAGAATCCCAAGCAGATTCCGTGTTGAGCACAGAGCCCCATGCAGGCTCCATCTCATGACCCTGAGATCAAGACTTGAGCCAAAATCAAGAGTCAGTCGCTTAACTGACTGAGCCACTCAGGCACCCCTCAATTTGCATTTCTAGCATTAGTAAGTAGATTTAAGTTTAAAATTATTTTGATGTGATCCTGGAGTGCCAGGATCGAGTCCCGCATCGGGCTCCCTGCTCGGCAGGGAGTCTGCTTCTCCCTCTGACCCTCCTCCCTCTCATGCTCTCTGTCTCTCATTCTCTCTCTCTCAAATAAATAAATAAAATCTTAAAAAAAAAAGATTTAAAATGATTTTGATGAATTTTTTCTTCTTTCTAGAATTTTTTGCTTATGCCTGCCCATTTTTCTTTTGTGGCATATATCATTTTTATTACTTGTATATGTACCTTATATAGGTTATGTAAATTACAAGTTTTCTCTCACTATCTGCTCACCTCTATTTCCTAGTAATAGACTTTTGGACTCAGTGCAACTAAGGAGTATATTTCCCAGCACCCTATATAGCTAGATATGGCCATGAACTAAACTGTAACCAATGAGATGTGGATGAAATTGTGCTATGAAGTTTTGGGCTATGCTTTAAATGGGGAATAATATGGACTTTTCTTCCTTTCCCATAGTAGAAATTATGATTCATGTGAATTTTATTTTCAGTTGGTTCTCTTGAATTTTAGTTTAAAAATACACTTTTAGATAAGAACAATATTCTCTTTTGCTTCTGAAATTAATGGAATTTAAAACAATGCCCTCTGGATTGCCTTAGTGGGCATGGTGGCAACTTGAGGCCTCATTTACCTGTGTTGAGAGAAGAATCATAATGTTAAATCACTAATTGGATTTTCAAATAAAGTGGTTGATATAAAAGAACAAAAAATAATTATTTATGTGAATCTATCTTGTCTTATTGAATTATCTAGAAAATCCAGGCAGTGTTAAAGATTTTGATAATAGACAACTTTTTCTTGTCTCTGAAAATATGCCTCTTCAGTATGGCTTAGCTTATGGTTTCTTAAGAAAACATTTTGTATCATGTTATGGTTGTGTCTTTGTATTGTATTTCAATTTTGGTGTACATCACGTAAATAATTAGGAATATTTGTTGTTAAAATAAATGTCTCTTCAGCATCTATTAAGATGATTCTATGCTTTTTCTTTTAACCAATTGGTATGATCAATACATTAATATTTTTTTTAAAAGATTATTTATTTGCAGAGAGAGATACACAGCGAGAGAGAGAACACAAGCAGGGGGAGTGGGAGAGGGAGAAGCAGGCTTCCCGCAGACCAGGGAGCCCGATGTGGGGCTCGATCCCAGGACTCTGGGATCATGACCTGAGCCGAAGGCAGATGCTTAACGACTGAGCCACCCAGGCGCCAACCATTAATAATATTTTTATTGTTGAATGATCTTTACTAGAATTTATCTGGGAATTATTATTTTAATGTATTGTGGGATTTGATTTGGTAATATTTTACTCACCTTTTTGTATATGTCCTCAAGTGAAATTGACAAGTAGTTTTTCCATTTTGTGCCCATTTTGTTGGATTTTTATTTTTAGAATATGTTTTATGCAAAAATTGAGATTTTTTTTATATTTCTAAGCTCTGGGGAAAATATTTGTACCTAAAACTATCTAGATCTGGTGCATTTCCTGGAATTCATATTTTTTGTCAACATAAATTCTTTTTCACACTTACTGGTTTATTATTGAACCATTTTGCTTATAAAATTCAATTATTTTATATATATTTCTTAATTTTTTAATTTAGAGTTTCATAAAATATTCTTTTATTTTTTTTAAGATTTTATTTATTTATTTATTTGAGAGAGAGAGAATGAGAGAGAGCATAAGAGGGGGGAGGGTCAGAGGGGGAAGCAGACTCTCCACTGAGAAGGGAGCCCGATGTGGGACTTGATCCTGGGACTCCAGGATCATGACCTGAGCCAAAGGCAGTTGCTTAACCACCTGAGCCACCCAGGTGCCCCATAAAATATTCTTTTAAACCTTATACCATCTCTGTATCCAATTTATCACTTTTCTTATTCATTTGTTTTTCCTCTTGCTTTACTTGATGAGAGATTCTCTGTCTGACATACTTTGCTCCAACTACCCAGGAAAGGAGGAAACCCTAAATAGCACCATGGTTATTTTTACTTTGCTTATTGTAAATTCCTCTCCCAACTTTCTGAAATAAAAGGTCCTGGAATCTTCTGTTAGGGTTTCCTATTATGTGGGATGGAGTAGGAGCTCTTGCTGGCTAGCTGTCTTGGACTCATTGCCTCTTTCCTTCTGATCCTTTAAGTGCTCTCTGAAGCAATAATTCTTCAAAATTTGTGAGTGTGCATAAGAACCCTGCTAATTTTCAGTGCTGAACGAGGTTTTACTTATTTTTATATTTACTTGTTGCTTTTATCAAACATCTGTGGTGGTGGTGGGGAGTTAGTGTTGTAGCAGGGATTTGGTGAAGAGTATTAGATGCTTTGCCTACCTAGCCATTTTATCAGGATTTCCACATTTAACTTTTCAAAACAACTCAAGTCAATTTTGGGGTATAGAGTCAAGCTCAATTATTTTTAAGATTTATTTATTTATTAGAGAAAGAGAGAGCACGGTGGGGAGGGGCAGAGGGAGAAGGAAAGAGAGTCTTAAACAGACTCCATGGGAAGAACAGAGCCCTACACTTTTTACAGCACAATTTCCTCCATGATTTTATCCATTTTGGATTGGGTGGTGATGCTTCTTATATTATGTACTAATTTAGGTTCCATTCAGAATTTTCTTCTATTTGCATTATTTTTGTACTAGACATGTGATAGCTCTATGATATGCATGACATTGAATCTAATTTTAAAAGACAGACTCCTCTGCATTTTTACAATACATTTTATTCTGTCCTGTTCTAAACATGATTCTCTCCATTAGATTTTAAGTCCCTGGAGGGCTCATTTAATCTAGACTTCCCTATGCTAGCACAGGGTCTTTTAAATCATGAGTGCTGTGATGGTCACTTTTATGTGTCATTTTAGTTGTGGTTAACATCTACCATCAGTTGAATTTTAGGAAAAGAGATTATCCCTGAGAATCTAGATGGGCCTCATCCAGTCAGTTGAAAGGCCTTAAGAGAAAGTCTGATGTTTCCCTGAGGAAGAAGAAACCTCCAGTGGTGTGGACCGCAGTCAGTCAGCCCTACAGACTTCCAACTTGTCAGTCCCATAATCAAGTAAGCCAATTCCTCGATTTCTTCCTCCTCCATCTCTCTCTCCCTCTTTCCCTTCCTTCTTTCTTTCCTCCCTCCCTCCCCAACCCCTCTCATTATCTCCCACTTTTTTCTGTATTTCTTTCTCTCTGGTGGGACCCTGACTGACATAGAGACCTATAAACGTTTCTTCAGTGACAAAGAATATTTTTTCTCTAAATCTTTTAAACTTCACTGATGTAATCTACTGCATAAAAAGCCAGATACTATTCTCTCATCTTACATATTGTGAAAATGTATAGTACTAGCCTTAGGATTTAAGCAGAGGAAAAAAGGTATTTTTTTCACTCACTATGACACTAAGTTAACACCTGCCAACAACTTCTGTCTGTACCAGCCAACAGCAAGATAAAAAGTGTATTATATCCTTCTAAGGTGAGATGACAATCATGCATAAGCTAATGAAGGCAAAGAGTTTATTATTTTTTTAATTTTTATTTATTTATTCATGAGAGAGAGAGAGAGGTAGAGGGAGAAGCAGGCTCCCAAGGAGCAGGGAGCCCGACGTGGGACGCGATCCCAGGACCCTGGGATCATGACCTGAGCTGAAGGCAGACGCCCAACCATCTGAGCCACCCAGGTGCCCAAGAGTTTATTTTATATAACCTCTATTGAAATGTATTTATTGTGCATATAGCACAAGCTCCCTATTATGGTAGTGTACTGCTGAATAAGAGAAGGAGGATATTCACTTTGGCATAACTCTCTCTCCACAGGTGTCTTCTCTCAGTAGCCTGGAAACTCATAGAAAAGTGTTGTTTACATCTTCAATGATAAGAAGATAAAGCATGTGTTTTACTGATTCACAGGACTAGATTCCCAAAAATGACTCTCATTATTTTCTAGGGAATACAATTTTATGTGAGAAACAATTCTGAGAATTGAGATACCATTTGCTTCTCTTTTTAGATTAAACACCAGACTCTTGTGGATATGCTGTGTTTTCTCTTCCAGTATAGATTCACATTGATGCATATCCATTCTGAAACTCATTGGTATGGCCTCTTGTAACTAAGAAACTATTCCAGCAATGCTGAAAACTCAAATGACTGCTCTGTAAATGTAGGCACATTATCAGAAATTGTTACCACTAGTGCTACCCAAATGGGTATACAGAGCATTAAACTAGTTCTTGCTCTCTTTTCCTGCAGTTGTAATGACATTCTGTAATACTGCTTAAGAGATGATTATTGGAGGATAAAATCAATATCTCTACAATTTTACCAATCTTCAAAAGAAATCAACTAATGAATAGGGGAAGAGTTATTAGCTTTACTCTGCACTTTTCTCCAAGCTTGACAATAAACTATTCTTGCTCCAGAAAAAAGTCATTAGCATCAGCCCAATTACTAAGTACAGAATGACACATTTCTTTAACTACATTCATGTGGTTTATTGTTTTTTTTTTTTAAGATGTATTTATTTATTTGAGAGAGTGAGAATGAGAGAGAGAGAGAGTACATGAGAGGGGGGAGGGTTAGAGGGAGAAGCAGGCTCCCCGCCAAGCAGGGAGCCCGATGTGGGACTTGATCCAGGGACTCCAGGATCATGACCTGAGCTGAAGGCAGTTGCCTAACCAACTGAGCCACCCAGGTGCCCCTATTGTTTGTTTTTATAATGAATCTGTTTTACCTTATGCTTGTGTTTGTGTGTGTGTGTGTATGTGTGTGAAACTTTCTGTACACTAAATGTCCTGCTAATTGAATATAGTATATGAAAACTATGCATTATTCTATAATTTGAAAAGAGAGCATTTTTTTCAATTCCTTGCAAGTTATTTTCTGTACTATAAATCTCTTCTTTCTATAAGTCCTATATAGATTAATTAGAGCTTATAAAGATAAAAGAACTTAAAGATATATGTGTATAGATGTTGTGTGTGTGTTTGGGGGAAAATTTATAAAACACACAAAGTATTAACTATTGGAAGTGTTATTTGTAGATATCTTATTGATCATATGCTTCACAATTTTTTTTAAAGATTTTATTTATTTTTGTGTGTGTGTGTGTGAGAGAGAGGGGGAGCACCAGTGGTGGAGAGGGGCAGAGGGAGAAGCAGACTTCCCACTGAGCAGGGAGCCTGATGTGGGACTCGATCCCAGGACCCTGGGATCATGCCCTGCACTGAAGGCAGATGCTTAACTGAATGAACCAACCAGGCACCCTGCTTCACAATTTTTTATGTCATTTTGGAAATGTTGCAAGGATACAAGTTTTCTCTTAATTATTCATAACTTTAGATAGGAATATAAAATGAGACAATTTTCTGTAAGACAAGTAGGCAGCCCAAAGTACCAAATTTACATTGGTCTAAAATACTCACACTTCAGATATATGCTTATGCATGCATACACATATACCATGCTATTTTGTCTTGATGTTCATTTATTAATTTTGGTAATTCTTCTCATTTTTATTTCCCATGAGCTTCACTTCTATGTTTTGTCTACAAACCTTTTCTTGAATTTTACTATAATTCCAGAGTTTCCTCTTTAGTAAATCCAATAATCAACATTCAGGTATCATTGTATTGCATTTGTCAGTAGCATTTGACACTATCAATTATTCTTCCATCTTTAATTATTTGGCTTCCAGAGCAACTCTTGCTCTTAATTTTTCCCTCTTCACTGATTACTCCCCATATTATTTTCCCATTGCTACATAATAAATTACCAGAAAAGTAGTGGCTTAAAATAACACCCATTTATTATCTTACAGTTTCTGTAGGTCAGAAATGTAGCTCAGAGTCTCATAAGGATGAAACCAAAGTGTTGGCGAGCCTGCATTGTTATCTGGAGGTTTGACTGGGGAAGAACCCACTTCTGTGCTCATTCATGTCAGAACTCATTTCTGGTGGTTGTATGACTGAGGTCCCTGTTCTCTTGCTGGCTGTCAGGTTGGGGTTGCTCCCATTCTTAAGGTTGTTCTCTAGTCCTTGGTATGTGGCCCTCTCATAAACCTGTCTCAAAACATGGCTGTGGTATTCCTGAAGATTAATGAGAGACTTTCTCACTTTAAGTTTCTTCCTGAATAGTTTGCTTTAGGGATGATCTGGAGTCCCTTAAAGTGTTTGCTTGATTAGATTGGGTCCATACAGGGTAATCTCCCTTTGATTAACTTTTAGTCTACTGTTTAGAGACCTTAATTATATTTGTAAACTCCCTTTGCCTT
Organism: Neomonachus schauinslandi; assembly: GCF_002201575.2. Taxonomy (NCBI): domain Eukaryota; kingdom Metazoa; phylum Chordata; class Mammalia; order Carnivora; family Phocidae; genus Neomonachus; species Neomonachus schauinslandi. The sequence continues at coordinate 21,812,706 of NC_058404.1, forward strand.
TACCAAATGATGGAACCTAATCATGGGAGTAAAACTGTATCACAGTCAAGGGGAATGGATTATGCAGGCTTGGTGCATGAGGGAGCAGGAATCTTGGAGGCTTTCTTAGAATTACATCTATCATGGAGATAGTCCAAGATGGTGGAGGAGTAGGAGACCTTAGTTTCATCTGGTCCCAAGAATTCAGCTAGATAGCTATCAAATCATTCTGAACACCTAAAAACTCAACCAGAGATCTAAGAAAAGAATAGTTGCAACTCTACAAATAGAAAAGTGACCACTTGCTGAAAGAATGACAAGACAGAAAAACTCACTTCAAAGAAGAGAACAAGAGGCAGTACTGACCACCAGGGACCTAATCAGTATGGATATAAGTAATATGTCAGAATTATAGTTCAGAATAATGATTATAAAGATACTAGCTGGATTTGAAAAAAGCATAGAAGACACCAGAGAATCCCTTTCTGGAGAAATAAAAGAACTAAATCTAATCAAGTCAAAATCAAAAAGGCCATTAATGAGATGCAATAAAAAATGGAGTCTCTAACTGCTAGGATAAATGAGGCAGAAGATAAAAATTAATGATATAGAAAACAAAATGATGGAGAATAAAGAAGCTGAGAAAAAGAGAGATAAACAACTTGAGCATGAGGGGAGAATTTGAGAGATAAGTGATACCATAAAGTGAAACAATATTAAAATAATTGGGATCCTAGAAGAAGAGGAAAGAGAGAGAGGGGCAGAAGGTATATTGGAGCAAATTATAGTGGAGAACTTCCCTAATCTGGGGAAGGAAACAGGCATCCAAGTCCAGGAGGCACAGAGAACCACCCCCAAAATCAATAAAAATAGGTCAACACCCTGACATATAATAGTGAAACTTGCAAATATCAGAGACAAAAAGAAAATCCCGAAAGCAGCTCAGGACAAGAGGTCTGTAACCTACAAGGGTAGAAACATTAGATTGGCAGCAGACCTATCCACAGAGACTTGGCAGGCCAGAAAGAACTGTCAGGATATATTCAGGGTGCTAAATGAGAAAAATATGCAGCCAGAAATACTTTATCCAGAAAGTATGCCAGCCAAAATAGAAGGAGAGATAAAAAGCTCTCAGGGCAAATAGAAACTAAAATAATTTGTAATCACTAAACCAGCCCTGCAAGAAATACTAAAGGGGATCCTTTAAGCAAAGAGAGAGCCCCAAGGTAACATAGACCAGAAAGGAACAGAGACAATATACAGAAACTGACTTTACAGGTAATACTATGGCACTAAATTCATGGCTTTCTGAATGTAAATGGGCTAAATGCCCTAATCAAAAGACACAGGCTATCAGATTGGATAAAAAAGCAAGACCCATCAATATGCTGTCTGCAAGAGACTCGTTTTAGACCCAAAGACACGTTCAGATTGAAAATGAGGGGGTAGAAAATCATTTATCATGCTAATGGACATCAAAAGAAAGCTGAGTGGCAATCCTTATATCAGACAAATTAGATTTTAAACCAAAAAATATAATAAGAGATGAAGAAGGACACTATATCATAATTAAAGGGTCTATCTAACAAGATCTAACAATTGTGAATATTTATGCCCCTAACATGGGAGCAGCCAATTAATAACAAAATCAAAGAAACACATCAATAATAATACAATAACAGTAGGGGACTTTAACACCCCACTCACAGCAATGGACAGATCATCTAAGCAGAAAATCAACAAGGAAACAAGTGTTTTGAATGACACACTGGGCCAGATGGACTTCATAGGTATATTCAGAGCATTCCATCCTAAAGCAATGGAATACACATTCTTCTTGAATGCACGTGGAACATTCTCCAGAATAAATCACATATTGGGTCACAAATCAGGTGTCAACTGGTACCTAAAGATTGGGATCATTCCCTGCATATTTTCAGACCACATGCTTTGAAACTTGAACTCAAACTCAAGCGGAAATTTGGAAAGAACTCAAATACATGGAGGCTAAAGAGCATCCTTCTAAAATGAATGGGTCAACCAGGAAATGAAAGAATAATTTAAAAAATTCATGGAAACAAATGAAAATGAAAACACAACTGTTTAAAAACTTTGGGATGCACCAAAGGTGGTCCTAAGAGCGAAGTATATAGCAATATAAGCCTTTCTCAAGAAATAAGAAAGGTCTCAACTACACAACCTAACCTTACACCCAAAGGAGCTGGAGAAAGAACAGCAAATAAAGCCTAAACCCAGCAGGAGAAGAGAATTAATAAAGATTAGAGCAGAAATCAATGAACTAGAAACCAGAAGAACCATAGAACAGATCAATGAAACTAGGAGCTGGTTCTTTGAAAGAATTAATAAGATTGATAAACCCCTGGCCAGACTTACAAAAAGAAAAGAGAAAGGACCCAAATAAATAAAATCATGAATGAAAGAGGAGAGATCACAACCAACAATGAAACAACACAAATAATTATAAAAACATATTATGAACAACTATATGCCAACAAATTAGGCAATCTGGAAGAAATGGATGCATTCCTAGAGATGTATAATCTACCAAAACTGAACCAGGAAGAAATAGAAAGCCTGAACAGACCCATAACAGCAAGGAAATTGAGGCAATAATAAAAAAAAAAATCTCCCAACAAACAAGAGTCCAGGGCCAGTTGGCTTCCCAGAGGAATTCCACCAAATATTTAAAGAAAAATTAATACCTATTCTTCTGAAGCTGTTTCAAAAAATAGAAATGGAAGGAAAACTTCCCAAGTCTTTCTATGAGGCCAACATTACCTTGATCCCCAAGCCAAATAAAGACCCCACGAAAAAGAAAAATTACAGACCAATATCCCTGATGAACATGGATGCAAAAATTCTCACCAAAATACTAGCCAATAGGATCCAACAATACATTAAAAGGATTATTAATCACAACCAGGTGGGATTTTTCCCTGGGCTGCAAAGGTGGTTCAGCATCTGCAAATCAATCAATGTGATACACTACATAAATAAAATAAAGGACAAGAACCATATGACCCTATCAATAGATACAGAAAAAGCATTTGACAAAGTACAGCATCCTTTCTTAATTAAAACTTTTCACAGTGTAGGGATAGAGCGAACATACCTCAATATCATAAAAGCCATATATGAAAAACCCAAAGTGAATATCATTCTCAGTGGGGGAAAAACTGAGAGCTTTTCCCCTAAGGTCAGGAACACAAAAAGGATGCCCACTCTCACCACTGTTATTCAACATAGTACTAGAAGTCTTTGCCTCAGCAATCAGACAACAAAAAGAAATCAAAGGCATTCAAATTGGCAAAGAAGTCAAACTCTCACTCTTCACAGATGACATGATACTCTATGTGGAAAACCCAAAAGCCTCCACCAAAAAATTGCTAGAACTCATACAAGAATTCAGCAAAGTGGCAGGATATAAAATCAATGCACAGAAATCAGTTGCATTTCTAGATACTAAAAATGAAACAGAAGAAAAAAGAGAAATTAAGGAGTTGATCCCATTTACAATTGCACCAGAAACCGTAAGATACCTAGGAATAAACCTAACCAAAGAGGCAAAGGATTTGTACTCAGAAAACAATAGAACACTCATGAAAGAAATTGAGGAAGACACAAAGAAATGGAAAAACATTCCATGCTCATGAATTGGAAAAACAAATATTGTTAAAATGTCTATGCTGCCTAGAGCAATCTATATATTCAATGCAATCCCTATCAAAATACCATCAGCTTTTTTCCACAGAACTAGAACAAATAATCCTAAAATTTGTATGGAACCAGAAAAGACCCTGAATAGCCAAAGGAATGTTGAGAAAGAAAACCAAAGCTGGTGGCATCATAATCCTGGACTTCAAACTATATGACAAAGCTGTCATCATCAAGACAGTATGGTACTGGCATAAAAACAGACCAGAGATCAATGGAACAGACTAGAGAACCCAGAAATAGACCCTCAACTCTATGATCAACTAATCTTCGACAAAGCAGGAAAGAATGTCCAATGGAAAAAAGACAGTCTCTTCAACAAATGGTGTTGGGAAAATTGGACAGCCACATGCAGAAGAATGAAACTGGACCATTTCCTTACACCACACACAAAAATAGACTCCAAATGGTTGAAAGACTTCAATGTGAGATAGGAGTCCATCATAATCCTAGACGGAGACAGAGGCAGCATCTCTGTGACCTTGGCCTTGGCAACTTCTTGATAGACATATCTCTGAAAGCAAGGGAAACAAAGGCAAAAATGAACTATTGGGACTTCATCAAGATAAAAAGCTTTTGCACAGCAAAGGAAACAGTTGACAAAATCAAAAGACAACTGACAGAATGGGAGAAGATTTTTGCAAATGTTTTATCAGATAAAGGACTAGTATCCATAATTTATAAAGATTTTATCAAACTCAATACCCAAAGAACAAATAATCCAATCAAGAAAGGGGCAGACACATAAACAGACATTTCTCTAAAGAAGACATACAAATGGCCAACAGACACATGAAAAAATTCTCCACATCACTTGGCATCAGGGAAATACAAAATCAAAACCACAATGAGATACCACCTCACACCAGTTAGAATGGCTAAAATTAACCCCTCAGGAAATGATAGAAGTTGGAGAGCATGAAAGGGGAGCCCTCCTACACTGTTGGTGGGAATGCAAGCTGGTGTAGCCACTCTGGAAAACAGTATGGAGGTCCTCAAAAAGTTGAAAATAGAGCTACCCTACAACCCAGCAATTGCACTACTGGGTATTTACCCCAAAGACACAAATGTAGTGATCCGAAGGGGCAACTGCACCCCCACCCTGATGTTTATAGCAGCAATGTTCATAATAGCCAAACTTTGGAAAGAGCCCAAATGTCCATTGACAGATGAATGGATAAAGATATGGTATACACACACACACACACACACACACACAATGGAATATTACTCAGCCATCAAGAAAAATGAAATCTTGCCATTTGCAATGACTTGGATGGAACTAGAGGGTATTATGCTAAGTGAAATAAGTCAATCAGAGAAAGACAATTATCATATGATCTCAGTGATACGTGGAATTTAAGAAACAAAACAAAGGATCATTGGAGAGGAGAGGAAAAAATAAAACAAGATGAAATCAGAGAGGGAGACAAACCATAAGAGCCTCTTAATCATAGGAAACAAGCCAAGGGTTGCTGGAGGGGAGGGGGTTGGAGGGATGGGGTAACTGGGTAATGGACATTAAGGAGGGCTTGTTACGTAATGAGCACTGGGTATTTTTTTTTTAAAGATTTTATTTATTTATTTGACAGAGAGAGACACAGCGAGAGAGGGAACACAAGCAGGGGGAGTGGGAGAGGGAGAAGCAGGCTTTCCGCTGAGCAGAGAGCCCGATGCGGGGCTCGATCCCAGGACTCTGGGATCATGACCTGAGCCGAAGGCAGACGCTTAACGACTGAGCCACCCAGGTGCCCCGAGCACTGGGTATTATACAAGACTGATGAATCACTGACCTCTACCTCTGAAACCCTAATAATACATTATATGTTAATTAATTGAATTTAAATTAAAAAACAAAGTGTAAGGTCACAAAAAAGCCCCAAAAAATTAAAATTAAAAAAGAAAGAATTCCATCTTTCACATTCCTTCTAAGTCCCCCTCTCTGACCCTTTCTCATCTCTCCAAACCTTTAGTGCTCCAAGGCCCCAGTGTTCAACCTCTGGTTCTCTTTAACTTTGCTCACACCCTAGATGATTGTATCATTCTGATCTACTGCATACTATTTAATGCTGATGAATCCAAATTTATACCCCACCCCTCATTTCTTCCTTTAAGTTAGATTTATGTATCCAACTATGTATTGGATTTGAATGTGTAATAGACATATCAGTATATTAACAAATCCCAAACTGACCTTTCTCCCTCCTTTCAAATCTGCTAGTTTTATGGTTTTCCCTTTAACTCTTCATTTTTGACAATCCCATCAAATTACATAGCCCTCTTTCCATTTTATAAATGTAGGATGCTTTACCTCTCCTCCCTCAGATCCCTCATCTACATTTGCTTTATAGACCTTCAGCCCAAGATTAATCATTTTATCTCTTTGTACTACTTTTACCTAGGGGACCAAACAGTGAGAGAGAACATACTTAGGTATACATTTCTGTGCTATTTTGTGCTATTACAGCTAAATCATCTCCAACTTCACAGGGGGCCTCAGTGCTTTTGAGGAATAAGTTTACTTTTCTATTCTAAGTCCTTCTCTCTTTCTGATATAAATTCCTTTAAACCTTTATCATTCTTTTAAAATTCTGTACATCAGTGAAAGTCCCCCCCCCCCCCGGCCGGAGATGCCTTTGCCTCTTACCTAATATCTCATGCCCCCTACATGTTTGCATATATTCATGAATATTAATTGAACTCTTTTCTCAGGGCTCAGATAAGTAATCTTTCACTTATCCTGTATTTCCTCTATATTTTCAATGTTATCCTTGCCAGTGGCTCTTTCCCTTAGCTGATAGACATGTACAAATCTATTGCATCAAAAAACAAGCAAAGAAAAGAACACACCTTTTTCTCAAGTACCTTTCTGCTTGCTGCCTTGATTTTCTTATTCATTGCACAATCAATCATCTTGAAAGAGTGGTTTTATTTACCCTTTTTATTTCCTGACCTTCCCTTTATTGCATGACTCTCTAAAATCAGGCTTCTACTCCCACAGTGCCATTAAACCTTTCACTCCCTAAAGTCACTAGCAATGGCTAAATTGCAAAATCCAATGGCCATTTTTCAGATCTCTCCTACTCCCATCTGACTACATCAGTTACTTCTTTCTTTTTGAAACAATGTAATTCCTTGGCTGTTGTTCTACTTTTACTTCTCTGATTACTTTTCATTTCCTTAGAAATGAATTTCCTCATTTTGTGTCTCCTCGTTTTTTGTTTATTATTATATGCTGTTATTTCCTCATCTCTTCCCACAGCTTTAACTATGTTGAATAAGCTGATTTGTGAATTTACTTTTTAGATCTGTCTCATAAATTCTAGATCCTTATTTTAAAACTAGATATCAGACAAACCCCCAAAACTTAATTATATCCCTGCTAACTCCTTGTCTTTTTTCCCCACACCATATTTGTCTTTCTGTAATGCTGATCTTGGCTATTTACCGAGTCCCAAAGCCAAAAAGTTGCTGACAATCTTCGTTTTTTTATTCAAACATGTATTTCTTTGTATCCATTATGTGCTACGTATGGACTGTGCTGAGTGCTGGCAGGATGTTAATGAGCCAAATAAATGTAGTTTTTCTGCCATCCCGGAACTTATATTCTGTTGGGAGAGATAAAAACAGAAATTACAACTTTGGTAATTCTTCTAAAAGAAATCACACTCAGCTGTCAGAGAGTAACAGTGAAAAGGTGAGTCTGGATAGAGCTATGGGATAGACTTTCTGGGATAGTGAATGTACAAGGTGTGGTAAGATGCTTCTTAGTGGACAGGATGCCAGAGTCATACAAGTACTTGGCCTGTTTCAGGGCCTGACCAGTCTCAAGAAATAGACTGTCATTAGATTACTGAAGAGATTACCCAGATTAACTCCTGCCTGCTTTTCATGCTTATGTAAATTAAACCTTAAAGGAAACTCAACTCCTCCGGTACCCCATCCCACATCTTCCAGAAGTTCGTACTTCTGTGGCTCTGATACAGTCTCCGTGTGCCCTAATCTCTCTAATACTTCCCTGTGCTTTCTGGAACCCATGATGAATGATTAGCCCAATGCCATTATCTTAAACCTCCTGTCCAAATATTCCTCATACCTTCTTCCTTTAGCTGCAACCAGATTGTATTCTGATTCTACCATTTACCCTGAAGTCCTGAAAGTGATGGCTCATTTCTTCATATCTTGAGTACAATGGAGGATGGAGGGGCTATAGATGTTAAGCGTGCTTCTCATTGCTTCTTCTGTCCTGTGTTCCTCTCTTCTTTCCTTCTCAACCCATCTCTCTAGCCTCTTTGAAACTCATGTTATGAGCCTAGCTCTCAGTAGCTCTCAACTCTTTTTTGCTTCGTTAGTTTCCAAGTCATTAGGACATCGTTTCTCAAATGACCAGTTTCTTGACCATCTCACTTCCAATTTGCATTCCCTCCAAGTCATATTTTCGCCATGTTGGTGGTGTGGTAGAGCTAGGTTGAACCAGCTTACAAGAGTTGATTGTTACATTTTCAGGAATTTTGCAAGCTCATCACTAAAAGGGCCATTATTAAAATTTTAATTACATAAACTTACAATTAGGTTATATTAAAAACAACTGAAATAGATATTCAAAAGTAATAAAAACTCATTATGTCTTACCATTTTACTATTAATTATGTTTTTAAAAAATAATTTATTTGAGAGAGAGAATGAGAGAGAGAAAGAGAGAGCACATGAGAGGCAGGAGGGTCAGAGGGAGAAGCAGACTCCCTGCTGAGCAGGGAGCCCCATGTGGGACTCGATTCTGGGACTCCAGGATCATGACCTGAGCCGAAGGCAGTCGCTTAACCAACTGAGCCACCCAGGCGCCCCTATTAATTATGCTTTTGATGTTATTTATGTTTATTGTGCCAACATGTTGGAAATACTACATAATGGTGGGCATTTCTTTTTAGCATCTCTTCCTAGCACTGCATTCGGTGAGGATATGTTGGCAGCTTGACACTGGTCATAGATACAGTATTCACGACTGAAGTTGGAAAACTCTACATATCAAGTCTTGAATTGTGGTTTTGTTGATTGCTTAGATATAAAAACGTAATAGAGCATATGTTAATGATGCAGCTTAAACTTAAAAGTGTGTTTTGCCTGCAGGTGTTGCATTGTGAATAGTGCTAAAAATGAAGAAATACTTTCAGTATTCAAAAACCCTTATCCAATTTGGTTGTGCAGTTGCTTACATCATTGATTAGTGAGTCAAGTTCCAACACACATTTCTGTTACTTTGCTTCCATTTGCACATTAACAGAAACAAAAATAACAACTGAAATTCATGTAAAAAAGATACTTGTCAATTGTAACCACAGTTTGGCTTTGGATACAAGTTTGGCAAAAATCAACAAAAGGATTCTATGAGAATCAATTAGATATAATGAGTCTATAATGAAGATTCATTAGATGTAATGAATCTATTACACATTGTGTTATTATTTGGTGACTGTGTATCAAACATCTTTTATATTAGTAAAATTTATGACAAAATTACATTGGTATATATATTCATATGTTTATCTTTTACAGAGAGCCCATTGTTGGACATTTACTAGTATACTATTGGTCATTTCCTTACCATTTTCACTGCCCCATGCATTGGGTTAATTTCAAGCTTTCCTTTCTAATAAAACTCATCTCCTGTTTTTGAGCTTATTCCATCATCCATTTAACTCCCGTATTTTTAGGATCCTACCTTTACCTCCTATAGATTAATCCTACCAACTCCTCACTTTGTGCCACATTTCTCAAATTCTCATTTCACTTATTACCCAGTTTATTTCCCCTTTCTGTCATTGTAACTATTTCCTTTCATATGCCCTCCATATCCTTGTGCCTCTCTCAGTAGGCTGTATTTGCCATAAAAACTCTTTTTCTGGCGCAGGTCAACTCTCCATATGCTTGATGCCAGCACCTAAGCAGCTGCACATGAATAGAGAAAAGCCCATCATTTTACTGATTGGTCTGTGTTTAAATTGATGACTGTAGTTCACAAATACACCTAAATTTCTGCTCAGCACACCTGCAATATCAAACTTGGTTTTCCCAGTTTGGTTTTCTGTTTCTTCCCTTCTTTTCTCTCCTCAAACTTCCAATTCTCCTCACTCTTAGCTGATTAAATTGTATTTATTTCAGTTAAAAAACATGGAAGCAACCAGGAGAAGAGATGCATTGGTTTCAAGAACAAATCAATGTTTATGCACATTCTCCTTCTTCCCTTCTGTTAAAATGGATGAACACATTCTGGTTTTTATAGTTCACTCTACTTGTACACCAGATTCCATCTGGTCTCTCCTACACAAGTCACTTCTGTAATTGCCTCTTTCTCTTGTATGGTTATTTTCCTTTTCTACCAGATCATTCTGATAGGCCTACAAACATGGTGTTATTTTTCCATTCTTAAAAACTTACAAATGAACAAACAAAAACTTACCTTCTTATCCACCTCCACTTGTTGCCAGTGCTCCATCTTTCTTTTTCTCTTTATTACACTGGCTAGGACTGCATCTAAAATGCTGAATAGAAGTTAGGGAAGCAGACATTTTTGTTTTGTTTCTGGTCTCAGATGATAAGATACAGTTTTTTTTTTTTTAAGATTTTATTTATTTATTTGTCAGAGAGACAGAACACAAGCAGGGGGAGAGGCAGGCAGAGGGAGAAGCAGCCTCCCCGCTGAGCAAGGGGCCCGATGTGGGACTCAATCCCAGGACCCTGGGATCATGACCTGAGCCGAAGGCAGCCGCTTAACCGACTGAGCCACCCAGGCATCCCAAGATACAGTTTTTTAGCAGCAAGTATGACATTAGCCATAATTTTAGTATAGATGTCTTTTACTAGGTTATACATTTTCCTTCTATTCCTAGTTTGAGAGTTATATGATAAAAATTTTTTGAATTTTGTTGTATGTTTTCTGTGCATCTCTTGATACCATCATAGCCTTTGTTCTTTTTATTCTCTTAATATAGACAATTACATTGATTCATTTTCAAGTGTTATACTTCTATTCCTGAAATGAACACCACGTGTCCACTGTGTATTAACATTTTCCTAAATTTCTAGATTCAATATTCTAATATTTTTGAAAGTATTAACACCTAGGATTAATGAACAATACAGATTGTATTTTCTTTCCTTGTAATTTGTCTGGATTTCATGTTAGACAGATTCTGGCCTCATGAAAGGAGTTGGGAGGTGGTCCTACTTCTTATTTTTCTTGAAAGAATTTGTGTAGGATTAATTTAAAAAATACTTGATAAATGCACTAGTGGAAAAAAAAATCATTGTTTTCTCAAGACTATTCAGATGGGTTATTTCTCCTTTTTTCAGTTTTGACAATTTTTTTAATTCATCTAGGATGATGAATTGATTGGCATGAAATTTTTCATTTTAATTTAATTTATTATATTTTTAATGTCTATAGGATCTACAGTGATAATCCTTTTTTCGCTTGACATTAGTAATTTGTGTCACTTTTCTCTCTTTTATTTTCCTTTATCAGTCTGGCCAGAGGTTTATAATTTCATTTCAAAATACCAGATTTTTTGTTTCATGGATTTTCCCTGTTCTTTCTCTATCTTCTATTTCATTGATTTCTGCTCTCTCATTACTCTTTTCTTCTTAAATTGCCCTTTTTATTTTTATCTTCTTAGGGTAGAAGCTTGGATCATTGCTGTTAGACATTTGTTCTTTTCTAATATTAGCACATAAAACAAACAAAATCCCTCTAGGAACTACCTTAACTGTATTCCCCATTTTTTTAAAAGATTTTATTTATTTATTTGAGAGAGAGAGAATGAGAGACAGAGAGCATGAGAGGGAGGAAGGTCAGAGGGAGAAGCAGACTCCCTGCCGAGCAGGGAGCCCGATGCGGGACTCGATCCCGGGACTCCAGGATCATGACCTGAGCCGAAGGCAGTCGCTTAACCAACTGAGCCACCCAGGCGCCCTGTATTCCCCATTTTTTATATGTTTTCATTTTCAAAATACTTTCAAAATTTCCTTGTGATTTCTTTGACTCACACATTATTTAAAATAATGTTATCAAATTTCTAATGTGGGGGAATTTTACAGACTTTTGTTGTTCCTTTATGATTTAATTCCATTTTTGTTCAGGAAACTTATTCTCTATGGTTTCAGTCTTTCTGAATTTATTGAGACTTTACAACTCAGTATACAGATTATCCTAGTGAATATTCCATGTATAGTTGGTTATTGTTTATTCTACAAATGGCCATTAGCTCTACTTATTTAGTGGTATCTGCGGTAGACATGAAAAAACACAGCTTAGGTGCTTTTTTCTCTTTTCTGAAAAAAAGATTCTTCCAGGTAACAAAGAATGTGGTTAGCTGTCAACATCTAGCTGTTAGTACCTTTGGGGTCCATCTTAGTTTTTGAGTAGAGGTGATTTTATTCTTGTCAGTAACTGAGCAAGACAGTTGTACAAGGAGCTAGGCATGTGTGTCTGACAGGAAACTCTTCAACAGTCTTTGCTTCAGTGCTTTCCACTGGGTTGGCCAACACTTGGTCAGTCCTTGCATCATGGCCTGATGCCTTCCTTCTCTGTAAGCCTTTCTCCTTGTCTTTGTCAGGTGTTACTCCCCCTCCCCCCCCATCAAAACATAAAAAATAAAGAAACTTGTAAATTTGACCTCACCTCAGTATCTGCTTGCTGGAGAATCCAACAGCCAAAGCTGTTGTGAGGAACGGGCTTGATAATGAAAAGCTGAGCTCAGAAAACAAGTAATTGAAAACTAAGTGTGAGAACCAGAGTCACTTGGTCAGGTTACAAAGAAGCCCTCATGTCATGCAGTAGGATAGCATCAGAAGTTGAAGACCAAATCCTTACTTAATAGAGTAATTGAAATTCCAAGGCAGTTCAATGCCCAAACTGTATAGCTCTGTGATGTAAAAGTTAGGGCCCTAAATTGGAAAAGCTGGGCTCCTGCTGGAGAGATAGTATCATCTAGATGTATACTTCTCTTGAGTTTTATTCCTCTGACTTCTTTGAACTTCCTGGGCTTTCAGAATTACCTTCCCTCCTATTGCAGCAAGAGCGAGCTCTAACCCCGTGCAGGAAGAAAATTCAGAGGTATTTCTCCCACGAGGGTCAGAGAGGAGGGAAAGTATGAGTACCAGTTGTTCTGAGTATGGAGGGCTGGCTAGTGTAGTACCAGTGACACCATCGTGGCTAAAACTAAAATTCTGCATCCTTTACATTTTTATAGACTATTTTTTTAACAGAAATTTTAGATTTGCACCAAAATGGAGTGGAAAGTACAGAGATTTCCCATATGTGCTCTGCCCCCATACATGCATAGCTTCCCAACTGTCAAATTTCATGCCAGAGTGATACATTTGTTACAATTGATGAACCTACATTGACACACCATTGTTACCCAAAGTCCTAGTTCACATTAGGGTTCAGTCTTGGTGATGCACATTCTTTGGGTTTTAACAACAGTATAATGGCATATATCCACCATTATAGTATCATAAAGAGTATTTTTCACTGCCCTAGTAAATCCTCTGTGCTTCATCTATTCATCCCTTCCTACCTTTCAACTTCTGGCAACCACTGATCCTTTTACTGTCTTCATAGTTTTGTTGTTTCTAGAATGTCATATAGTTGGAATCATACAATATGTAGCCTTTTTAGATGGCTTCTTTCTTTTAATAGAATGCATTTAAGTTTCCTCCATGACTTTTCCATGGTTTACTACTTGATTTCTTTCTTAGTGCTAAGTAATGTTCCATTGGCTAGGTATACCAGTTTATCTATTCACCTACTGAAGGATATCTTCATGGTTTCCAAGTTTGGGCAATTATGAATAAAGCTGCTTTAAATATGTATGTGCAGGGTTTTTTTTGTGTGGACGTAAGTTTCCAACCCCTTTGGGCAAATACCAAAGAGGGTGATTGTTGGATCATACGGTAAGAATATGTTTAGTTTTGTAAGAAACTGGCAGGCTGTCTTCCAAAGTGGCTGTGCCATTTTGCATTCTCACCCGCAATGAATGCGTGTTCCTGATGCTCCACATCTACTCAGCATTCAGTAATCTTAGTGTTTTGGATTTTGGACATTCTAATAGGTATGTGCTTGTATCTCATTTCTTTAATTTGCATTTTCCTGACATCTGATTGAAGCATCTTTCCATATGCTTATTTGCCATCTATATATCTTTTTTTTTTTAAAGATTTTATTTATTTATTTGACAGAGAGAGACACAGCGAGAGAGGGAACACAAGCAGGAGGAGTGGGAGAGGGAGAAGCAGGCTCCCGGCAGAGCAGGGGGCCCGATGCGGGACTCGATCCCAGGACTCTGGGATCATGACCTGAGCCGAAGGCAGTCGCTTAACCAACTGAGCCACCCAGGCGCCCCTTGCCATCTATATATCTTCTTCGGTGAGGTGTCTGTTCAGGTATTTTATCCATTTTTTTTCATTGGGTTGTTTGTTTTCTTATTGTTGAGTTTTAAGATATCCTTGTATATTTTGGATAACAATTTTTTATCAGTTATATCTTTTGATAATATTTTCTTCCAGTCTGTGGTTTGTCCTTTCATGCTCTAGCAGTATATTTCAAAAAGCATATGTTCTACATTTTAATGAATTCCACTTTTCAATTCTTTCTTTCATGGATCATGCCTTTGATGTTATATCTAAAAAGTCATCACCATACCCAAGGTCATCTTGGTTTTCTCCTATGTTATCTTCTAGGAATTTTATAGTTTTTCTTTTTCCACTTAGGTTTAGGTCCTTTTTGAGTTTATTTGTTCTAAGGGACATAAGATCTGTGTGTAGATTTTTCCTTTTTGTGTGGATATACAGTTTTTCCAGCACCATTTATTGAAAAGACTATTCTCCATTGTATTACCTTTGTCAAAGCTCAGTTGACTACATTTATGTAGGCCTATTTCTGGTTTCTCTATTCTTTTCTATTGATCTTTTTGTCTGTTCTTGTACCAGTACCACACTGTCTGGATTGCTGTAGCTTTATATAGGTCTTGAAGTTGGCTAGTGTCAGTCTTCTGACTTTGTTCTTTTCCTTCACTATTGTGTTGGCTATTCTGGGTCTTCTGTCTCTCCACATAGACTTTAGGAATAGCTTCTCAATATCCACAAAATACTTGCTGAGATTTTGATTGGGATTACATTGAATCTATAACTCAAGTTGAAAAGTACTAACATGTTGACAATATTGTGTCTTCTTACCAATGGACATGGAATATCTCTCCATTTATTTAGAGTTCTTTGATTTCATTCATTAGAGTCTTGTAGTTTTTCTCATATAGACCTTGTACATATTTTTAAAGATTTACATGAAAGTATTTCGTTTTTTGGAGGAGCTAATATAAGTGGCATTATGTTTTTAATTTCAAGTTCCACTTGTTCATTGCAGGTAGATAGGAAAGCAAATGTCTTTTGTATGTTAACCTCATATCCTGAAACCTTGCTATAGTCGCTTATTAATTCTAGTAGTATTTTTGTGATGCTTTTGGCTTGTCTATGTAGATGGTCATGACATCTGTGGACAGAAACAGTTTTCTTTCTTTCTTCCCAATTTGTATACATTTTATTTCTTTTTCTTATGGCATTAGCTAGGACCACCAGTAAAATATTGAAAAGCAGTGGTGAGAGGGGACATAATTGCCTTGTTCTTGATCTTAGTAAAAAAGCTTCAAGCTTCTCACCATTTAAATCTGATATTATCTGTAGGTTATACTTAGATATTCTTTATCAAGATGAGGTAGTTCCTCTCTATTCCTAGTTTACTGAGAGTTTTTGTCATAAATGGGTCAATTTTGTTAAATGCTTTTCTGCATCTGTTAATTGATCATGTGATTTTTCTTCTCCAGCCTGTTGATGGATGTAATTGATGACTTTTAACTGATTTTCAAATGTCCAACCAGCATTGCATATCTGGGATAAATCCCACTTAGTTATGGTGTATATTTTTTTAATACATTGTTGGATTTGATTGCTAATATTTTGTTGAGGGTTTTATATCTATGATCATGAGAGATATTTGTAGTTTTCTTTTCTTGTAAAGTCTTTGTTTTGGGTATTAGGGTAATGCTGGCTTCATGGAATAAGTTACAAATTATTCTTTCTGCATCTATATTTTTAAAGGGATTCTAGAAAATTGGTATAATTTCTACCTTAAGTATTTGGTAGAATTCACCAGTGAACCCATTTGGGCCTAGTGCTTTCCTTTTGGAAGGTTTTTAATTATTGATTCAATTTCTTTAATAAATATAGGTTTACACAGATTGTTTATTTCTTCTCCAGTGAATTTTGACAGATTGTGTTTTTCAAGAGATTGTTCCATTTCGTTTAGGCTATCAGATTTGTAGGCATAAATTTTGTCTTAGCTTGGACTGCCATAACAAATACCATAAACTGGGCAGCTTACAAACAACAGATACCATCATCTTAGGAAGTAGGGTTTCAAAAATAAATTTAGGGAGGGACACAAACATTCAGTCCATAACATTTCACCCCTGGCCCCACAAAATTCATGTCCTTCTCACGTGCAAAATTCATTCATTCTATCACAACAGCCACAAAGGTCTTAACTTGTTCCAACAATCTCTCCAAAGTCTAACGTCCAAAGTCTTATCTAAATACTACACAAATTGGGTATGGGTGAGATTCAAGATAAGATTCATCCTGAGGCAAAATTCTTCTCCAGCTGTAAATCTGTGAAATCAAACAAATTATGTGATTCCAAAATACAATGTTAGGACAGGTATAAAGTGGACATTTCCATTTCAAAAGGGAGAAATAAAAAAAAAAAAAGAAAAAGGAGGGATGATGGGTCCCAAGCAAGTCCAAAATCAAGCAGGGCAAACCACATTAGACTCTCAAGATTGAAAAATATTCCTTGGCTTGATGCTCTGCCTTCTGGACCTACTGGCATGGTAGTCCTGTTTTCCAGACCCACTGGGGCAGCAGTGCAGTCCTATGACTCTGGGTGGAGACTGTCTAGCCTATTGAATGCAAGACAGTGGTCTTGCCTTTTGAAATTGAGGAGGCAGCCTTGATGATCTCCATATAACCTTGCTGTCCTTCCTTGGTCTTGAAGCACAGCACACAAATGTGGCTGAATAACTCTGGTTCTGTTCTGTAAAATTCAGGAAGTCCAACAGCCTTCCTTCATTCATTCCTGTTTCCTTTCTCTTCAGTTTGAACTAGCAGTTTTCCTGTAGGGGTGGCTGATTAAATCCATGGTTCACATCTGTTCCCATCTCTTTATGGAACTGGTTGCTTGGCCATAGTTTTAGTGTTCTCATTTCCTGCAACATGCATAGGCTGGGATTTTTCCAAATCCCTATTCCTTTTTGGTTGATGATTCTGTTTTTATGTCATTTTTGTCTTCCTGTTGCATTTTACTATGAGCAGTCAGGAGGAGCCAAGCCACACCTTCAACACTTTGCTTGGAAATAGCTTCAGCTACATATTCAGTTTATTCACTTTCATTGCTTGCAAGTTCTACTGTCCACAAGACACTAAACCATACAATTCAACCAAGCTCTTTACCACTTTACAACAAGGATCATCTTTCCTTGAGTTTCCAGTATGTTCTTCATTTTTATCTGAAACCTCCTCAGAAAGTCATTTACCATCCGTATTTCTACCAAAATTCTCTTCAGAATTACTTAAACATTCTCTAAGATGATTGAGGCTTTCTATAGCTCTCCTCTTTTCTTTCTGAACTCTCACCAGAATTCTCATTAAAGATATGTTTAAACAATGTAGGTTTTTTTCTAGGTTGCACCTTAAAACTCTTCTAGCTTCTACCCATTACCCAGTTCCAAAGCTGCTTCCACATATTTAAGTATTTGTTACAGGAGCAACCCCAATTCTTGGTACTGATTTCTATTTTATTCAGATCAGGCTGCTATAACAAAAATACCATAAACTGGGTGGCTTACAAACAACAGAAATTCATTTTTCACAGTTCCGGAGGCTGGAGGTCCAGGATCAGGGTGGCAGCATGGTTGGGTTCTAGTGAAAGCCCTCTTCTGGGTTGTTGACTATTGCCTCCTTGACGTATCCTCACATGACAGGAAGAAGGACAGAATAGTGAAGCTCTTCCATGACTCTTATAAGGGCGTTAATTCCATTCATGAAGAATTCCCCCTTATTACTTTATCGATTCCTAACTTTTTCCCAAAGGCCTGCCTTCAAGTACCATCATCTTGAGAGTAGGGTTTCAACTTATGAATTTTAGAGCAATACATTCAGTCCATAACATAGTAACAGTCCATTATTCAGATTATTTCTTTATTATTGGTGTGATGTCCATGGGATCTGTAATGATAACCTCTCTTTCATTTCTGATATTAGTAATTTGTGTCTTCTTTCATTCTTCATTAGTCTGGTTAGAGGCTTAATGATTTTATTGACCTTTCCAAAGAACCAGCTTTTGATTTTTTTGATTTTCTCTACAGATTTCCTATTTTCAATTTCATTGATTTCTGCACTAATTTGTATTATTTCTTTCATCTACTTACTTTGGAATTTGCTCTGCTTTTCTAGTTTATTATGGTGGAAACTGAGAGTATTGATTTTACGTTTTTCTTTTTTTTTTTAAAGATTTATTTATTTATTTTAGAGAGAGAGAGAAAGAGAGAGATCGAGAGAGAGAGCAGGCAGAGGGAGGGGCAGAGGGTGAGGAAGAGAGAGACTCCTCAAGCATATTCCCTGCTGAGCATGAGCCTGACACAGGGATTGATCCCAGGACCCCAAGATCATGACCCAAGCCCAAATCAAGAGTTGGACACTCAACTGACTGAGCCCCTCAGGTGCCCCACATCTTTCTTCTTCTCTCATATATGCATCCAAAGCTATACATTTCCATTAAAACACTGCTTTGGCTGCATCCTACCAATTCTGATAAGTTGCATTTTCATTTTTATTTTTCTAAATATTTTAAAATCTCTCTTGAGATTTCTCCTTTAGCCCATTATTATTTAGAAGTGTGTTGTTTAAACTGCAAGTATTAAGGCATTTTTCCAGCTTTCTTTCTGTTACTGATTTCTAGTTTAATTCTGCTGTGGTCTGAAAGTAGTCATTGTATGACTTCTATTTTTAAAAATTTGTTAAAATGTGTTCTGTGGTCCAGAATATGGTCTATCTTGGTGAATGTTCAATGTGAGCTTGAGAAGAATGTGTATTCTGTGGTTGTTGGATGAAATAGTAGATACATGCTAATTATATCCAGTTGATTGGTGGTGCTGTTGAGTTCAACTACGTCATTACTGACTGTCTGCTGAATCTGGCTATTTCTGACAGATGGGTGTTGGAGTCTCCAACAGTTAACAGTGGATAGTGGATGTATCTATCTCTCTTTGTAGTTCCAGTTTATACCCCACTTTGTTTGATGCTCTGTTGTTAGATGTATCACATTAAGGATTATTAGATCTTCTTGGATAATTGACCTCTTTACCCTTCTGTATCAACTCTCATTATCCCTGATAATTTTTCTTGCTTTGAAATCTGCTGTGTCTGAAGTTAATATAGCTACAATTTATTTTAATCAGTGTTAGCATGTAATATCTTTCTCCATCTGTTTACCTTTAATATATATGTGTCTTTATATTTAAAGCAGGTTTCTTATAGACACCATATAGTTGAGTCTTGTTCTTTTGATTCACTCTGACAATCTCTGTCTTTTAATTGTCATATATAAAATATTGATGTTCAAAGTAATTATTGATATAGTTGGATTAATATCTAACATATTTGTTATCATTTTCTATGTGTTGTCCTTTTCCTTTGTTCCTGTTTTTGTCTTCCACTCTTTTTCTGACTTTTGTGGTTTTTATATGATGCCATTTTTTCCTCCTTTCTTAACACATCAGTCATACTACTTTTGTTACTTTATAATGGTTGCCCTAGAGTTTGCAATATATATTTACAACTAATCTGAGTCCCCTGTCAAATAACATTATACCACTTCACCAGTACAGGTACTTTATACTAACAAAATAATCTTAATTTCTCTCTCCCATCCCTTGTATCATTGCTCATTTATTTTACTTGTATACAAGCACATGTAATCTTATATATACACATATATACATAAGTATACATGATTGAATATGCTGTTGCTATAATTATTTTGAATAAATTGTTATCTATTAGATCAGTTCAGAATAAGAAAAATACAAGTTTTCATTTTATCTTAATTTATTCTTTTGCCAGTGTTCTTCCTTTCTTTCTGTAGATCTGAATTTTGACATATGTCATTTTCCTTCTCTCCAAAAAGTTTTTAAAATCCTTTCTTGCAAGGCATGTCTGTTGGCAAAAAGTTCCTTCAAAAATATCTTTTTTTTTTTTTTTATTGTCTGAGGAAGTCTTTATTTCTGCTTCACTCTTCAAGCATTATTTCACAGGGTACAGAATTCTAGGTGAATGAGTTTTTTCCTCTTAATGCTTTAAATATTTCACTCCACGCTTTTGCTTATATGGTTTCTGAAAAGAAGTTGGATGTTATTCTTATCTTTGCTCCTCTATAGATGAAGTTGTTTCTTTCCCTGACCTCTGGCTTCTTTCAAGATTTTTATTGATCTTTGATTTTCTGCATTTTGAATATGATATGCCTATGTTTAGTTTTGTTGTTTTAAGATTTTATTTATTTATTTAACAGAGAGAGCAAGAGAGCACAAGCAGGGGGAACGGGAGAGGGAGAAGCAGGCTTCCTGCCAACCAGGGAGCCTGATGCGGGACTTGATCCCAGGACCCTGGGATCAAGACTTGAGCTGAAGGCAGATGCTTAACCATCTGAGCCACCCAGGCGCCCAGTGTTTGTTTCTGTCATTTATCCTGCTTCATGTTCTAAGGGCTTCCTTGGTCTGTAATTTGGTGTCTGACATTAACTTAGGGGAAATTATCAGTCAGATTGCTTCAAATATTTGTCCTGTACATTTCCTTTTTCTTCTGAAATTCCATTACACATATGTTACACCTTTTGTAGTTGTTCAAAAATCCTTAGATATTCTGTTCTGTTTCTTTCAATTATTTTCTTTTGTTTTTCAGCTTTGGAAGTTTCTATTGAGATATCTTCGAATTAAATATTTGTTCCTCTGACAAGTTCAGTCCCCTAATGAGCTTTTGAAAGGCATTGCAATCCTTATTTCTGTTACAATGGTTTTGATCTCTTGTGCTTGTTTTTGATTCTTTCTTAGAATTCCCATCTCTCTGATCATACTGCTCTTCTACTTCTGTGCTCTCTACCTTATCCATTATAACTTTTAATGTATTCATCATACTTTAAAGTCCCAGTCTGATATTTTCAACATCCCTGCCATACCTGGGTCTGATTCTTATGTTTGATCTGTCTCATCAAACTGTGTTTTTTGCCTTTTAGTGTGCCTTTTAATTTATTCTTGATAGCAAACATTGTGTACTGAGGAACAGTACTGCAGTAAAGAGGTCTTTAGCAATTTGGTGGTAATTTTTTTGGAGGAAAAAAGTGTTGTATAGTCCAATGATTAGGTCTCATCATGAATGTAAATATTAGAATTTTCTTTTATCTATGTCTTCAGGTAATAAAACCTAAAATATAATCAAAAGATTGCTATGTCTCTAGACAGTGAATTTCACAAGTGCTTCTCAGTTCTCCCTGCCTGAGGTAGGACAGAATGGATAAAGTGAGATGGAGTTGGGTATTTCCTTTCTGTCCATGGAAGGCTAGAGGAACCCAGAGTTGGGTATTTCTCTTCCTCCACATGTAAGCCTAAAGCTGGCTAGTCTTGGCTATTTCCCCTCTTCCAAGTAAGTTAGGCTCTGATAGAAGTGTTGTAGGTTATGCTCTGTTAAGTTAGTTTTTTTCTGAAGGCAGACCTTGTTAAGAATAGAATGTTTTGACATATTTCAAAATGTTTACTTTCCCCCTCTCCCTCCCAGAAGATGAGGGGATTTTTCTCCAGTATTCACTGTGAGAACCTAGTTGTGCCTCTGGAGGTAATACAAAAGTATGTGGGCCTCCTACAACTGGGTGTCCCTGGAATTTTTAACTCTCAGACTTGTCCACATTGAGCCACCAGCAATCTTTTGATTATATTTTAGGTTTTATGACCTTGACACTGGTTCCTGTAGAGGTTTCTACTAATGGGTTTCTCTTGTAGTAATTTGTGATTCTCTGTATTACCTATTGTCTCCAATTTTGCAAGCATTGGTTTGCCCAGTGACCTCACTTCTCTGATCTAAAAAGAGTTGATTTTTCAGTTTTTTCAACTTTTTACTTGTTGTTAAGATGCAGTGATGATTTCCAACCTCTTTACATGGTAGAACGCCAGAACGATGTTTTTAAAATTATTGCTACTATAAATCATTTTTAAAATTGGTCTTCCAGTTCATTAGTTAAGCTATATGTGATTTGTTATTTAATCTGTATCTCAAGTATTAAATTTCAAATCTTCTTTATTTATAGAAATTCAGTTATTCTTTCTCAAATCTATTTTGTTGTTTTCCGTAATTTCCTGTTCCCAATTTCTTTTCTTTTTCTTTTAGCCATGAAAAAATAGTCTGATAATTCTGATATTTACATTCTTTGTGCAAATTTTGTCATTTATTTTCCTGGTTTTCACTTGTGATGCTTTGTCCCTTTTACGATTTTATGATTTTTAACTCTAAATTGCTCATTTCCCTGGGAACTTTAGGAAGTTTTTGATTCCTGGGCTGATGCCACCCTTCTCTGGAGGTGGTACTATTTTCTTCTGACATTCATTAGGGAGCACTGCAAACCTAAGCATACCTTAAGTGAAATTTTCTACTTGAAGTTTTAGTTCTGAACACATGAGTAGCATAAATTCAAGCAAAAATCTGTGTAATATCATTTATGATTAAAAATTCTCTCAGAAGAATTTCCTTTCTTTCTATTCAGTTCCAAGTTTAAAATGGGAAAGTATTTTTACTGTCCCTTCTGTATAATGGGTTTACCTTTAATTCATTCTTTCTCTGAAAGTATAGACTTTAAGGGTGCCAGATTCATCAGGCATGTCATATGTGTCATCATGTCACATTAGAATCTTTTGATTTTTCTAACTCAGACAGACTAAAGGGAAGAGGAAACTTCAAAGTCTCTCAAAATTTGACAGAAGTCTTCGAGAATAAAAGCTGGATTTGACACACTCACTTTGCTTCCTAGTTCCTATTTTCATTTAATTTTAGTCCTCTGCAGTTTCCTCACTATCTCTCTAGCTTGGTAATGCTTTTAAACATATTTAAATTTTTCTAGTATATATATATGCTGGAAATATTTATATATTTCTCATCAGGAGGGTTATTCTATAAAAGAATTATTTTGTCATTTGTTTCCACTGACAAAATTTGTGTTGGGTATTTATTTTTCTTACTTATCTTTATTTGCAGATGATTAAATTACATTTGAATTTCATTTTGTTAAATCCATGCATTCAGTCATGTAAATCAGAATGTTATAGAACCTTAATAAAATTGTTCTGCAAATAAGTTTAATTAATGATTTAATTCATCACCTGTTAATCAGTTTCATTACATTATTTATGACATGTTTATTCTGTAAATGTGTTTCAATTAAAAATATTTACATCTGTGTTAGAACAGAATTATATTGTTTCTCAAAAAGCAACTTTCCTGAGAACTACAACAGATTTTCCTGATAGCAGGATGGTTTTATGCTCATGGAAGAAACATTGGCTGTAAGTCCCTATCAGGATTCTACAAAGTCATTTTTATACATTGCTGTAAAAATGTCATCCAATGTGCTGTGTTGTGATGGTGTTTATTTAGTTTGCCCTGTTATTCTATTCTTTTCTACCACTAAATAGGGTTTATTGCTGAAGTTATTTCTTTATGGTAAATTATGGTGCACTTCCAGTGTTTTGTTCTGTCAGGACACTGGAGTGCAATTCAGTAAGTAATATAACTATGAGTACGCTCAAGGCCTCATCAGAGCAATGCTATATCTGAAGGGATCTGATTTACAACCAAAGAGGCAGCCAGGCAAAATTTTTGTTGGGTGAAAAATTTAAAACTCTAAATAGTATATAAAAAGAAAAATAAAAGATGTATCTCATTGCAACCAATTATTAATGAGACTTTTAAAAAATTAAATTTGCAAGAGTAAGAATACTTGAATTCTTTAGAGAAAAGCACTAAATAAATCTAAGCAGTTGTGAAAACTTTGAAAGATACAATATATTTCTCAGAAAAAAAAATGGAACATATGTACTTAGATATATAAAAAGTAACATTTCACAGGAATTTGAAAGAGATATTTGGAGAAATATTTTTTAAGGTTTCTTATTTTAATCATGTTTTCTTCATTAAATATATATTCAAATTGGAAATAATCCTACAATTAAGGGATAATCTTGAAATAAAATAATATTTAGGCTTCCTGTGGATATGAAAGAAACTTTATAATCTCCTGTCTTTGGAAGATGAGTTCCCTGTACTCTTCTTTAGCCTACATTGTAGAAAATAAACTTTTCTACTAACACATTTGAAGAACATTTCCTTTTAATATGGTAGCAAAACATCTTTTTTTTTTAAAAGATTTTGTGTATTTATTTAGAGAGAGAGCAAGATTGGGGGGAGAAGCATAGGGAGAGGGAGAGAGAGAATTTTAAGCAGTCTCTGCGCTGAGAGTGAAGCCCAATGAGGGGCTCAATCCCACAATCCAGAGATCATGACCTGAGCCAAAATCAAGAGTGGGCCTGTTAACCTACTGAGCTGCACAGGGGCCCCAGGGGCAGTAAGAATTTTATACAATGATAATCTTCGAGTAGTAGGAGTAAATATATTTTTGTCATTAAAATCAATTTGTCAGATTTTGATTTATGACATGATGATGAATTAGTATGAGCTAATATTTTTCTTTCCTGAGCCTGAAGCCAACCTTGTATGTGTCCCGAATGAGAGAGGAGAAGGTGGCTGGCTTTCTTAAAATAACATTAGAATAACACAACACAACACAACACAACACAACACACACACACACACACATGCACATGAACCTAGGTGTACAAAAAGTGTAGGAGTCATTGTTTTGGGGAAGAAATAGCAGTCCAGAGGAAGTGTGATGAGGAACATGCAGGTAGAGTAGGGAGGATTTTTAAAAACTTACATAAAATGAGGGTGCCTGGGTGGTTCAGTCAGTTGAGCATCTGCCTTCGGCTTTGGTCATGATCCTGTTTTTCTGTTTGTTTGTTTTTTTTCATGTTTGCTAATCTTTGAATGGATACCAGACATTATGAATTGCATCTCGTTGGTTACAAATAGGAAAACAAGACCCATACCAGGTGATAATCAATTAAGTCATAACTACTAGAGTTGTTGGAAGTAGCAGAGAAATATATTAATTATTATGTGTATTCCATATATTCTAAAGTAAAATTGGGACAATGAGATACCACTTCAAACTGTCTAGAAAACTTAATTAAAAAAAACCTGATAATGCCAAATATTGCCAATAATTGGAGTAAACATAATTCTAATAATTTCTTATTGAGAATACAAAACATCACAAATCTTAAATATTTTAGTGCTTTTTAAAAAATTGTTGTATAATTGACATAATGTTATTTAGTTTTAATTTTAGGTTTATAATATAGTTATTAAATATTTGTGTACATTGCAAAATGGTCACCACAATTAAGTCTGTCTTTTTTAGAGATTTTATTTATTTATTTGTCAGAGAAAGAGAAAGAGAGAGAGCACAGCAGGGGGAGAGGCAGGCAGAGGGAGAAGCACGCTCCCTGCTGAGCAAGGAGCCCGATAAGGGGCTTGATCTCAGGACCCTGGGATCATGACCTGAGCTGAAGGCAGATGCATAACCAACTGAGCCACCCAGATGTCCCACAATTAAGTCTTATTAGCATCTGTTACCCTATAAATGTAATGAAATATTATTGGCTATATTCCCCATGCTGTACATTATATTCCCATGGGTTATTTATTTTATAACTGGAAGTTTCTACTCCTTAATACCCTTCACCCATTTTGCACTGCCTCCTCCAAACCCCCTTAATTGGCAATTACCAATATGTCCTCTGTATCTTTTAGTCTAGGTTTTCTTTTGTTTTGTCTGCTTTTTAGGTTCTATATATAAGTGAAATAATGTGATATTTGTTTTTCTCTGTCTGACTTATTTCATTCAGGATTATACTCTCAAGATCCATCCATGTTGTCACAAATGGCAAGATCTCATTCTTTTTTATGGTTGAGTAGTATTCTATTGTATATATACCACATCTTTATCCATTGATGGACACCTAATTGTTTTCATATCTAAGCTATTATAAATAATGTTGCAATAAACCTGGGAGCACATATATCTTTTTGAATTGGTGTTTTAGTTTTCTTTGACTAGATGCTCAGAGAGTAGAATTACTAGATCACATGATAGCTCTATTTTTAATTTTTTGAGGAACCACCATACTGTTTTCCATAGTGACTACGTCAATTTACATTACCACCAACAGTATACAAGGGTTTTCTTTTTTCCACATCATCACCAACACTTGTTTCTTGTCTTTTTGATTTTAGTCATTCTGACAGGTATAAGGTGATATTTCAATGTGGTTTTGATTTGCATTTCCCTGATGACTAGTGGTGTTAAGCATATTTTCATGTGCCTATTGGCCATCTGTATGTTGTCTTTGGAAAAAGTATTTATTTAGATTCTCTGCCCATTTTTTAATCATTGTTTTTGTTCTGTTTTGTTTTTACAGAATTGTATGGTTCTTTATATATTTTGGATATTAACTCCTTATCAGATATATGATTTTTAAATATCTTTTTCCATTCAGCAGGATGCCATTTTTTTGATGTTTCTTTGCTGTGCAGAAGTTTCTTAGTTTGATGTATTCCCATTTACTTATCTTCACTTTTGTTTCTCTTGCCTTTGGAGTCAGATCCAAGAAAACCTTGTTAAGACTGATGTCAAGGAGCTTATTATTTATGTTTTCTTCTAGGAGTTTTATGGTTTCAGGTTAGGGCTTACATTTAAGTCTTAATCTATTTTGAGTTAATTTTTGTATATGAAGTAAGTTTCATTCTTTTGCATGTAGCTGTCCAATTTTCTCAGCACCATTTATTGAAGAGATTGTCCTTCTCTCATTGTCTATCCTTTTCTCTTTTGCTGTAAATTAATTGACCATATTTGTATGAGTTTATTTCTGTGCTATCTCATCTGTTCCATTGATCTATGTGTCTATTTTTGTGCCAGTACCATACTGTTTTGATTACTATAGCTTTATAGTATAGTTTGAAATCTGGTCTTGTGATACCTCCAGCTGTGTTCTTCTTTCTCAATTTGGTTTTGGCTATTCAGGGTCTTTTTTGGTTACATAAAAAAATTTAAAATTATATGTTCTCATTCTATAAAAATGCCATAGGAATTTTGATAGTGATTGCATTGAATCTGTAGATTGCTTTGGATAGTGTGGACATTAAAAATACTAATTTTTCCAATCCAGGAGCATGGAATATGTTTCCATTACTTGTGTCTTCTTCAATTTCTTTCACCAGTATCATAGTTTTCAGTGTACAGATCTTTCACCTCCTTGGTTAAATTTATTCCTAGGTATTTTATTCTTCTTTATGCAATTGTAAATGGGATTCTTTTCTTAATTACTATCTAATGGTAGTTTATTATTAGTTTATCAATATGAAAAAGATTTTTGTATATTGATTTTGTATCCTGCAACTTTACTGAATTCATTTATTCTAACAATTTATTATTATATTATTATTATTATTATTATTATTAATTTTTCTGGAGTCCTTAGGGTTTTTTATACACTGTATCATATCATCTGCAAATAGTGGCAGTTTTACTTCTTTTCCATTTTGTATGACTTTCTTTCTTTTTCCTACCTAATTGCTCTGGCTAAAATTTCTGAAACTATGTTGAATAAAAGTGGCAAGAGTGGGCATACTTGTCTTGTTCCTAATCTTAAGTTTTCAGTTTTTCACTCTTAAGTATGATATTAGTTGTGAGTTTTTAATTTATGGACTTCATTATTTTGAGGTAAATTCCCTCTATATCCACTTTGTTGAGAGTTTTTATCATAAATGAAAGTTCAATCTTGTCAAATGCTTTTTCAGCATCTATTAAGAAGACAGTATAATTTTTATCCTTCATTTAGCTAATGTGGTGTATTACCTTGATTGATTTATGGATGTTGAACTATTTTGCATCCCTGGAATAAACCCCACTTGATCACAATGTATGATCCTTTCAATGTATTTTTGAATGTGGTTTGCTAATATTTTGCTAAGTTTTCGACTATATTCATCTGGGATTTAGTTATTATTATTATTTCTTGTATGTGGTGTTCTTGTCTGGTTTTGGTATTGGAGTAATGCTGTCCTTGTAAAATGAGTTTGGAAGCATTACTTGCTCTTCAACTTTTGGAGGAGTTTGAGAAGGATAAGTAATAAATCTCTGAAGGTTTGGTAGAATTCACCAGTGAAGCTGTCTGGTCCTGAACTTTTGTTTTTTGGGAGGTTTTTGATTACCGATTCAGTTTTATTGCTGGTGATTGGTCCATTCAGATTTTCTATTTCTTCATGATTCAGTCTTGGAAAATTGTATGATTCTAGGAATTTATTCATTTTTTCTAGATTATCCAATTGTCGGTATATAATTGTTCATAGTATTATGATCTTTTGTATTTCTGTGATATCAGTTGTAAACTTCTCTTTCATTACTGATTTTATTTATTTGGGCCCTCTATCTTTTTTTCTTGGTAAGTATAGCTAAGGATTTGTCAATCTGATTTATCTTTTTGTAGAAACAGCTCTTAGTTTCATTGATCTTTTCTATTGTTTTTTTATTCTCTATTTTATTTATTTCCATTCTAATATTTATTATTTTCTTCTTTCTGTAACTTTGGACTTATATGTTCTCCCCCAGCTCCAGGTCCTTTAAGGAGAAAAGTTAAATTGTTTATTTGATATTTCTCTTATTTCTTGAGTTAGGCCTTTATTGCTATGAGCTTTCCTCTTAAAACTGCATTTGCTGTCTCCCATAGATTTTGGTATGTTGTATCTTGTTTTCATTTTTGTCTAGGTATCTTTAAAATTTATCTTTTGATTTCTTTTATGAGCCAGCACTTTTTTAGTAATGTGTTGTTTAATCTCCACATATTTGTCGTTTTTCCATTTTTTTTTCTTGTAATTGATTTCTAATTTCAAACTACTGTGGTCACAAAAGATGCCTGATTTTTTTTTAAAGATTTTATTAATTTATTTGACAGAGAGACAGCAAGAGAGGGAACATACGTGGGGGGAGTGAGAGAGGGAGAAGCAGGCTTCCCTCTGAGCAGAGAGCCCGAGGGGACCCTGGGATCATGACCTGAGCCGAAGGCGGACACTTAATGACTGAGCCACCCAGGCGCCCTGCCTGATATGTTTTTGATCTTCTTAAACATTGAAACTTGTTTTGCACCATAATGTCTGATCTATCCTGGAGAATGTTCTATGCGCATTTGAGAAGAATGTCTATTCTGCTGCTTTGGGATGGAATATTCTGTGTATGTCTATATGTCTACATCCAACTAGTCTAATGTGTCATGTATGGCCCATGTTTCCTTACTGATTCTGTCTGGATGATTTTTGCATTGGTGTAGGTATGGTATTAAAATCTACTACTATTACTGTCTTGCTATCAATATCTCCCTTTAGGTCTATTAATATTTGCTTTATATATTTATATGTATTTCCTTTGTATATAACAAATTGTTCTTCTCTTGCTACTTTTAATATTCTCTTTTTAACTTTTGGTAGTTTAATTATAATGTGTCTTGGTGTGGCTCTCCTTGGGTTCATCGTTTTTGGAACTCTGTATTTTCTGGACCTGAATATCTATTTCCTTCCCTAGATTAGGGAAGTTTCAGCTATTATTCCTTCAAATAATTTTGCCCCTTTCTCTTTCTCCCTGCCTTGGGACCCCTATAATGCAAATGTTATTTTTCTGATGTTTTTTCAGTGGCCCCTGATGTTATCTTTATTTTTGTAATTCTTTTTTATTTATTTGTTTTGCTGCTATGTCAGGGTAAGTTCCATTGCTTTATCTTCCAGCTCAATGGTTTGTTCTTCTGTTTCATCCATTTCCCTCTTGAATCAATCTAGTGTCTTTTTCAGTTCATCTGTTTAATTCTCAAGCTCTGTGACTTCTGTTTGATACTTCCTTATTCTGTCTCTTTACTGAAGTTCTTCCTGTGTTCATCCGTATGTTTCCTGAGTTCAGTGAGTATCTTTATGATGATTACTTTGATTTTTTTTATCAGGTAGATGACTGGTCCCTTTATCATTAAGTTATATTTTTTTGAGTTTTTTTTCTTGTTATTTCATTTGGAACATATTTCTCTATTTTCCTCATTTTTTTTGACTCTGTTTGTTTCTATGTATTAGATGAAACATTTACCTCTCTCAGTCTTGAAGGAGTGGCTTTCTATAGGTGATAATTCTTCTCATCCAACCTTGCCCTACTTCTTGGTTGTCTCTTGAATCTATGCCATTGTCTACAGTTCCTGATTTATTCTTGATATGTCCTCATTGTTGAGCATGTGCCAAAATCTGTCAGTGATTAAATGGGAGGAATTTCATTAGCACCTAGTTTCAGGCTGATTGGAAGCCAGACCTTCAGACAGCAACTTTTAAAGTATGCAAATGTATGCATTCCTGTGGAGCTGCAATTGTAATCCCTGCTGGCCTCCAGACCAGGAGATCTGGAGGTGTCCTCTGGGTGACACTTGCAAAAATTGGGGCTCCAGATGAGTGTTTAAGCTCCTTTTTGGAAAGTTTCACTGAACTTTAGTGAGGCTAAGGAGATGAACAAGGATGGTGACCCTCTGCTTATGTACACTGAATGCACTTCCTTGTTCTCTAGATGTGTGGGAAACCGGAAGCCTATCCCTCAGGTTCAAATGCCAGGCTAAGTAAATAGGCCTTTTTTACAGAAAGGATTGTGTTTCAGTCGGCTGTCTGTGCATTGCCCTAGGGTTGGTGGCTTGCCGAACTGTTTTTCCAATTGTGACAGTCCCCTGAAGCTCTGGAACACCAGTCCTTTTGGCTATTATGGCTAGGCAGTCAAGGGGAGTCCCCTGTGATTTCCCATGCCCACTGGCTACAGCTAGGCAGCTGGAGAGTGTTGGGGGCAGCACACACTCCCTAGCTTCAGAAATGTCATGGAAAAATGTCTCAGCTGCCCACAGCTGTGGGCTTCAGCAATGCAGTGGGATAGTGCCTTGTGCGTGTGTGCGCATGCTAGCTTTAGGCTGGAAGTGGGAGAATGCTATGATGATTCATGCTTGCCAGCCCCAGCCAGACAACAGGGGAGCAGTACAACCACCTAGGCTCTAAGACTTTAGCTAGGGAGTGGGACAGCTCTGAGATCACTTGTTTTCACCTGCCCAAGTCAGGAAACTGAAGAGTGTTGCAACCATCTGCACTCTCAGACCTCAGCAAGTACCACATCCACTTACCTCCACCCATCCCACAAAGGTGGTGGGAGCATGCCATGTCTGAACTCACTTACATGTACTGGCAGACTATGTGGAGAGTGTACCAATGGCATCCTTTAGCATCTCTATCTGTGGGGAGTGTCTCAACTGTCTTCTGCTCCTGCAGCTTATAACCCATCAGCAAATGAATTTCCCTCACATATAGGCTAGGTACTTTTTTTTTTTAAGTAAGTTCTATGCCCAGCCTGGAGCCCTAGGTACTTTTTTTTTTTAATTTTTAAATTTTTAAAAAAAATATTTTATTTATTTATTTGAGAGAGAGAGAATGAGTTGGGGGGGGGCAAAGGAAGATGGACAAGCAGATTCCCCACTGAGCAGGGACTCAATCCCAGAACCCCAGGATCATGACCTGAGCCGAAGGCAGACACTCAACTGAATGAGCCACCCAGGCACCCCCAAAGCACTTTTTAAATTGCTGGTTTTTTGGTAAGTTTTCAGGGACAGTGAGACCACACATGAGCTCTCTTTAAGAGGGAAATATCAGTTTCCTATAGCACTTTGGAACTTCCAGATGTCTGTCCCATTGGTTTTCTAAGCAGATATTCTGGGGGCTCATTTCTCTGGTGCAGATCCTGAGGTTGGAATGCCCAATGTGGGGCATTAACCCTTCAACTCTCCAAGAGAAGGGCCTTTTTGGTAAGATCCTTCTTTACTGTGTCACTACCCTATTGTGTGTCTTTACCAAAATTCCAATGGCATGTTTTTCAAAATAGAAAAAATAATTCTATAGTTCTTATGAAACCGTAAAAGACCATGAATAGCAAAATCAATTTTTAGAAAGAGCAAAGCTAGAGGCATTACACTTCATGATTTCAAAATACATTCAAAGCTATAGTAATTAAAACTGTATGATACTGATGTAAAAATAGACATATAGATCCCTGGAACTGAATAGAGAATAGGAGCCCAGAAATAAGTCCATGTATATACGGTCAACTGATCAACAGGGTGTCAAGAATACACAATGGGGAAATTGTAATCTCTTCAATAAATGCTGTTGGGAAAACTGGATATCCATGTGCAAAACAATAAGATTTGATCCTTATCTTACACTACACACAAAATCAACTCAAAATAGATTAAATACTTAAAAGATCTGCAATTTTAAAACTTCTAGAAGAAAACATAGGGAAAAGCTTTATGACACTGGTTTTGGCAATAGTTTTATTAAAAAACATCAAAGCACAAACAACAAAAACAAAAACATGTGAAACTACATCAAACTTAAAAGCTTCTGCACAGTAAAGAAAACAATCAACAGAGTGAAAAGGCAATCCACGGAATGGGAGAAAATATTTGCAGACCTTTTATCTGACAAGGGATGAATCTCCAAAATATATAAAGATCCCTATAATTGAATAGCAAAGAGCAAACCAAACCAAACCAAATGAACACCTAAAAACCCAATTAAAAAATGGTCAAAGAATCTAAATAGATATTTCTTAGAAAATACATAAAATGACCAACAGGTATATGAAAAGATGCTTCAAGTTACTAATTACCAGGAAATGAAAATCAAAACCATAATGAGATATGACCTCACACCTGCTAAGGTGGCTATTACCAAAAAACAAAAACAAAAAACACAAACAAAATGAAAACCCCCAAAGACAAAAGTGTTGGTGAGGTCATGGAGAAATTGAAAATCTTCACATTGCTGGTAAAAATGTTTCAGCTGCTATTGAAAACAGCATGGTCGTTCCTCAAAAAATTAAAAATAGATTAAAAATATGATCCAGCATATCTCAAATCCAAGATAATTTAAATCTGGATCTTGAAGAGATATTAGCACTCTCTTATTCATTGACGTATTATACACAATAGGCAAGGTGTGGAAACAACCTAAGTGTCCACTGACAGATGAATGAATGAAGAAAATGTATATATATACCATGGAATACTATTCCTTCCTTAAAAAGAAAGATAATCTCTAATATTGACAACATGGATGAACCTTGAGGACATTGTGCTTAGTGAAATAAGCTAGTCACAGAATGACAAATAAAACATGTTTCCACTTATATGAGTTACCTAAAATTATCAAATTTATAGAATAAAAGAGTAGAATGGTGGTTGCCAGTCACTGGGAGGTGGGGAAATGGGGAATTAATCAACTGTCATAAAGATTCAGTTAAGAAAGATGAATTAGCTCTAGAAAAATAGATACAACACTGTACCTAAAGTCAACTATAGTGTATTATGCACTTAAAGTATGTTAAGCAGATAGATCTCATATTGTGTTCTTACCACAATAAAATCATGATCTCAGGGTCATTAGATCAAGCCTCATGTCAGGCTCCATGCTCAGTGCAGAATCTGCTTGAGATTCTCTCTCTTCCTCTCTCTATGCCCCTCCCCCCACTCACATTTTCTCTCTCTCTCTCTAAAATAAATAAATAAAAATCTTTTAAAAATCTTTTAAGAATCAATTAAGTAAAAAAAAAAAAAAGTAGTTTGGAGTTAGAGAGCATTATAATTCATCCAAAGAACTTGGCTTCACCCTATGCAAATTTCTACAAGTTGATTAGGTACCTGAAGAGAGTGGCATATGAATGATGCCTGTCTTACTTCAGGTAGGCAGAACACAGTCACCAATGTGTTTATGCACACACATACACACACACAAACATTTTTTGCTCATATTGGCACGTAAGTTAATAAATTATTTTAATATAGTGGATTATCATTTCAATATTTAAAAAATGGTAGCAATATTTTAAAAGACAAATTTTTAGAGCAGATTTAGGTTCACAGAAAAATTAAGAGGAAAGTATTGATATTTCCTACATACCCACTGACACCACACATGCATAGTTTTCTCCATTATCAACATCCCCCAACAGAGTAAATTTGTTCCAGTTGATAAACCTGCATTGATACATTGTAATCACACATTACCCATAGTTTACATTAGGGCCATTGTTGGTATTGTACATTCTATGGGTTTGAATAAATGTATAATGACATGTACCCATCATTATATACCCATACACAATACAGAATATTTTCATAGTTCTAAAAATTCTCTGTGCTCCACCTATTCATCTCTACCCCTTCCCCCCAATCCCTGACAATCACTGGTTTATTTACTATCTCCATAGTTTTGTCTTTTCTAGAATGTATATAGTTGCATCATACCATATGCAGCCTTTTCAGGTTGGCTTCTTTCATTAGTAATATGCATTTAAATTTCCTCCATGTCTTTTTTTTTTTAATTTAAATTTAATTAGCCAACATATAGTACATAATTAGTTTCAGATGTAGAGTTTAGTAATTCATCAGTTGTATATAACACCCAGTGCTCATCATATCACATGCCTTCCTTAATGCCCATCATGCAGTTACTCCATGCCACCATCCACCTCTCTTTCAGCAACCCTCAGTTTGTTTCCCATAGTTAAGAGTAACTCATGGGACGATGGACTCTGAAAAACAAACTGAGGGTTCTAGAGGGGAGGGGGTTGGGATGATGGGTTAGCCTGGTGATGGGTATTAAAGAGGGCACATTCTGCATGGAGCACTGGGTGTTATGCACAAACAATGAATCATGGAACACTACATCAAAAACTAATGATGTTATGTATGGTGATTAACATAACAATAAAAAATTAAAAAAACTTACTAGTATTCAGAAATCAGCAAATGCATTATGCTAACATGTAAACAAACAAACAAAAAAAGAGTAACTCATGGTTTGTCTCCCTCTCTGATTTCCCAGACAGTTTTCCCTCCCTTCCCTTATGGTCCTCTGCACTGTTTCTTATATTCCACAGATGAGTGAAACCATATAATTGTCTTTCTCTGGTTGACTTACTGCACTTAATATAATACCCTCCATTTCCATCCACGTCAATGTAAATTTTAAGTATTCATCATTTCTGATGGCTGAGTAATATTCCATTGCATATATATACTACATCTCCTTTATCCATTCATTTGTCTATTCAATGGAAAAAGAACAGTCTCTTCAATAAATGGTTTTGGGAAAATTGGACAGCCACATGCAGAAGACTGAAATTGGACTGTTCTCTCACACCATACACAAAGATAAACTAAAAATGGATGCAAGACCTAAATGTGAGATAGGAATCCATCAAAATCCTAGAGAACACAGGCAGCAAATTCTTCGACCTCAGCTGCAGCAACTTCTTGCTAGACACATCTCCAAAGGCAAAGAAAACAAAAGCAAAAATGAACTATTGGGACTTCATCAAGTTAAAGAGCTTCTTCACAGCAAAGGAAACAGTCAACTAAACTAAAAGGCTACAGAATCGGAGAAGATATTTGCAAATGACATAGCAGATAAAGGGCTAGTATCCAAGATCTATAAAGAACTTATCAAACTCAACACCCAAAAACAAATAACCCCAGTCAAGAAATGGGCAGAAAATATGAACAGACATTTCTCCAAAGAAGACATACAAAGGCCAACACACACATGAAAAAATGTTCAACATCACTTGTCATCAGGGAAATACAAATTAAAACCACAATGCAATACCATCTCACACCAGTCAGAATCCTCCAAGGATTGACAGTTCATTTCTTTTTTTTTTTTTTAATGCAAATCCCAATTATTTTATTTTTTAACCTAATTTTTTTTTATTAGAGTATAGTTGACACACAATATTACATCAGTTTCAGGTGTACAACATAGTGATTTAACAAGTTTATATATTATGCTCTGTTCACCACAAGTGTAGCTACCATCTTTCTCAATACATCCTTATAATATCACTGACTATATTTCTTATGCTGTGTCTTTTATTCCTGTGACTTATTCATTCCATAACTATAAGCCTGTATCACCCTTTCTCCTTCACCCATTTTGCCCAACCCCTCAACCCCTCCCCTCTGGCAACCATCAGTTTTTCTTTTTATAGGTCTGATACAGCTTTTTATTTGTTTATTCTTCTTTCTATCTTTCTTTCTTTTTCTTTTTCTTCTTCTTCCTCTTTTTTTTTTTTTTAGATTCCACTTATGAGTGGAATCACATGGTATTTATCTTTCTTAGTGTGACTTATTTCACTTAGCATTATATCCTCTAGGTCCATCCAGGTTGTCTGTTTTGTTCCTTCCCCAGGTGTATGCTTGCTTTTTTCCTAACCCAAATTAAAAGAAACAAGCAGTGAGAAAAGTTGTTAAAAGAAATAAGAACTCTATAGCCCATTCAGATATTCTGTCATTAGCATAACTATTCAGCTTTTCTCAATAATGGCTTGCTTGTCTTTGCCAACCTGTTAGCTTTTTCCCAGTGATTTAATAGCTTTATTCTATCTACTAGCCTGTTCCCGGATACTTGTTCTGAGACTAACTACCCTACAAGGCTCTTAATTGATCTTTGCTTAAACCGTTTATCTTACTGATAGAATTTCTAAGCCTCTACTTAATTTCATTTCACTTCTAATTGTATCAAGTAGATCTGGATTATCTTTTAAAAGGGATAAATATAATATCATTGCATTTCCTGATAGCTATTCCCATTGCACTCATTCTGCATCATTACTTCTGGGTGAATGAACTCTATTTTAACACAAGAATTTTAAAGGGGCCATTTTTTCCCTCTTGGAATGAGCCAAATAGCAATATATAGACCAACAGAGTTAAAAATTTAATAAATTAATAAAACAAAATACATTTTTAATCTTTATTTTGTAAAGTCCCTGCATTAGACAATAAATGCAAAT
Organism: Neomonachus schauinslandi; assembly: GCF_002201575.2. NCBI lineage: Eukaryota > Metazoa > Chordata > Mammalia > Carnivora > Phocidae > Neomonachus > Neomonachus schauinslandi. Next base: position 21,849,655 of record NC_058404.1, read on the forward strand.
TGCAATGTTGAGAACCCAGCTATTGCTGCTGCATTTTCCCCCTGTAGTATTTCCTCTAAGTCTGATCTATTAGGAACACAGATTCCATTCACATGGAGTTTGGTAGTTACATTTCACTTTACTTTTTTTCCTTAGGAATATGAGACTGCAAAAATACCCTTTCAGGTACATGTTCTAGAGGCACTGAAGGTTTACACTGATCTACTCTGCTCTCTCCTTCCACATAGAAATGACTGATACATTTGAAAAATTTAAGAAGAAATAAAAGCTAAAAACTATAATAAATATCTAGGTGTACTAAGGTGAATAAAAATGCACAGCAGTAAATGATATGCTGAAGCTCAAAACTAACTGGGTTCTACATGACCAAGATAAGCAAAGTTGGCCTGGAATTCAGGTCCTATAAAAAAAAAAAATGGACCAGAAGTATATGACCCTTGCCAGAAAATGGAGACAGGCTTAGCAATGAAAATAGTCCTGGTCACAGCTTCCACCAAAAAATGGAAACAAACAAACTCTATTTTTCAGGGATAAGGGAAATTTTGCATTGAGCTGCTTGAGATGGTGGGAGAAAAGTGAGAGCTGTATAACCATGGCAGGTATCTCAGGAACTAGATTGTGTGCCTCATGGGGAATGAGATTTGAGTTGTTCTACTTAGTCATAAACTTTGGCTATCAGTAGCCACTAAAGTAGAAGGAAGGACCTAGTAAGTATTAGAGGTAAAAATCAGTAAGTTAAACAAAAGTAGAGTATTAAAAAACCCACAGAACCAAGAGTTCTTCAAGGCTGGTAAAATTGATAAACCCTAGCAAGACTGGTTAAAAAAACAACAACAACACAGCAACCAAAAAAAAGGAATAAATTGTCTATAGTAGAAAAAAAAATGGCGACATAATCATAAAACCTTCAGACATTAGTATTTTAAATTTAAATGGAAGGACAAATGACCTAGAATATCTAAGTCCTAATATTGAGAATATCTAAGGCCTAATATTCTAATATCTAATATCGAAAAAGAAGAATATAATGGGAGCAAATATCCTACTGGACGTTATGCTTATTATGAAGCTTTAATTAAAAAAAAAAAAGCAGTGAGATGGACACAGATTAATGGAACAACATAAAGAGCACAGAAGTGTCCCACCACAAACTTGCCCAATTGATTTTGGACAAAGGTGCAGAAACAATTGAATGGAGAAAGGTTAGTCTTTTCAACGAATTGTGCTAGATCAGTTAAACAATCATGGGGTAATGAAAAAAGAATCTTGACTTAGACAATATACTTTATATGAACATGAACTCACAATGGATCGTGGACTTCATTGTAAAATGTTAAACTCTAACACTTTGAAAAAAAACATAGAAAATTGTTGAGACTTAGAGCTACGCAATTTTTAGACTTGATACCAAAAGCACAATCCATGAAAGGAAAAATTGGTAAATTGGAAATCATCAGAGTTAAAATGTTTGCTATGCAAAAGACCCTGCTAAGAGTATGAAAATATAAGCAATAGACTTGGAGAAAATATTTGCAGACTATACATCTGACAAAAGACTTTCACCTAGAATACGTAGAGAACTGTCAAAATTTAAGAGTATAAACTAAACAATTTGATTACAAAATGTGTAAAAGATCAACATACAGTTCACCAAACAAGATATAAAGATAGCAATAAGTGCATGAAGAGATATTAAACATTGTTAGCCACTAGGGAAATGCAAACTAAAGCCATTAAGGAAATGCAAACTAAGACAATAAGATATCATTACATACCTATCAGAATAGCTAATAACAAAGAATTAAAAGAATAATTACACTTTTTTATCATACTGGTGAGGGTGCAGACATATTAGATTCTTTATTATGTGCTGGTCATATTATAAAATGGTACAACATTCTGCAGAATATTTTGGCAGTATAAGACTAAACATGTATTCATCATAGTGGCTGAGCAATTATACTCTTGGTCATTTATCTCAGAGAAATGAAAAATTGTATTCACATAGACACTAGTATATGGATGGATCTCTGAGTGAAAAAAGTCAAAAGATTAGAATTTTCTGGTTTTGTATTGTACTATAGTTATGCAAGATATTACCACTGGGAGAAACTGGGCAAAGGGTTTATGTGACTTCCATGGACATTTTTTGCAATTTTCTGTGAATCTATAATTATTTCAAAACAAAAATTTAACTCCCACCTACCCCCAACCCTGCCAAAGGATGATAAATCAATTTTGAACAACATCATCAATACATTTGACGGCTGAGATGAAATGAGCAAAGGCCTGGAAAAACAAAACTTTTAAAAATGTGCAAAAAGGAAAAGTGGAAAGTCAGTAAATTTCTAAAACTATATGTATATTTTTTAAAGATTTATTTATTTGAGAGAGAGAGAGATTGAACATGTGAGCACAAGAGGGGCAGAAGGGCAGAGGGAGAGGGAGAAGCAGGATCCCCCCCTGAGCAGGATGCCTGATGCAGGGCTTGATCCCAGGACCCCAAGATCATGACATGACCCAAACTGAAGGCAGACACTTAACCAACAGAGCCACCCAGGCACCCTCTAAAACTATATTTAAGCTGTTATTTGTAAACTTTCTCAGAGGAGCACCAGATAGCTTCATAGGTGAATTCTTTCAAATATTTAAGAAACAAATTACATGCTTCTAGAGAATAGAGAAGGGAAAATACTTCCAGTTCAATTTTTGAGGTGACCATAACCCAATGCTGAAACTTCTTGATGAAGACATTGCAAGAAAGGAAACCTGCAGAACAATATCTCTTATGATTACAGATGCAAAAATATAAAGGTCTCTTAGAAAAATAAGTCCAGCCATATATACAAAGATCCATTCATCAAGGCTAAATAGGTTTTATTTCAGGAATTCAAAGTTGGTTTTAAGTTAATGATCAATTGATGTATTTTCTAATTTCAATGGAAAACGGTGAAAAAATTATCATTATCAACAGATATATGAAACTGTGGAAAGTTTGGCATTCATTCATAATAAATCTTAGATAAGAAATGAAGGAGTCTAAAATAAAGGGAACCTATAGAAAACACCATATTTAATGGTAAAATATTGATAGATTTCTCCCTAAATTCAAGAATGGGATTAGGGAGTTTGCTAACACTGCTTATATTCAGTGATGTGCAGGATTTCCTGGCTAGTGCAGTAAGGGGATTGATCAATCAATCAATCAGATATAAGGATTAGAAAGCAAGGAATAAAATTAATGTATAAAGCAAGGAACATGACACTGTATACAGAAGATTCAAAAGAATCTCCAAACTTTTAAAATTATTAAGCAATTTTTAAAAGCTTGCTGAATACAAATTTGCTGAAACAATACACAATATATTTTATATACCATCAATAAGGAAATAGAAAAATCTGGCAAATATCACTAGAGAATCATAAAAATATCAGGTATCTTGATCTTTGAAACCAAAAAAAGATGTTTGAGAGATCAATATTGGAAACAAAAAATCATTGTTGAAATATTGATGACCTAATTAAATTGAGCGATATATAATATTCATTTAGTAAAAGCCTCAATATTATAAAATTGTCAATTCCCTTCATAGTGATTTATACATTCAATGCAATTGTAGTCAAACACTATCAGTTATCTCTTGTGGAAATTGATGAGTAGATTTAAAAACTTATATGGAAATGAAAGAGGTCAAAAATATCTGGGCAGTTTTGAGCTAGAAAACTCACAGTAACAGACATGAAGCCCTAGTAAAAGCCAAAGTTACTAAGAGGCATGTTATTGACAAAAGATAGAAATAAACAAGTAGAATAAAGAGGCTGAAAGCCAATACAAGCAAATAAAGTCACTTGTTTTATGACAAAGTGCAATAGATCATCTTCTTGATAAATGAAGTTGAGTCAATTGGATATCTATGCAGACAAAAAATAAACTTGTCCAGCATCTTTTATAAAAATCAGTTCTAGGGGTATTTCAGATCTAAATGTGAAAGTTCAAACAATAAAGCTTTTATAATTAAACATAGGTAAATTTTTTATGACCATGAATTATGCAAATATTTGTTAAACAGGACCCAGAATAGATTACTCATAAAGGATAAATGATAAATTTTATCATATTTAAATTATGTCCATCAAAAGATATCATTAGGAGAGGGAAAGACAAACCAAAATTTGGAGGATGTATATACAATACATATTATCTGAGAAAGAACTTACAAACAATACATACAAAGAATTTCTACAAATCAGTAAGAAAACAATAGTCAACCTAACAAAAATGAGTAACATTTTGAATAGATACTTTACCAAACCATTACATCCCAGTATGCAGTAAATATATGAGAAGACATTTAACATAATTAGTCATTGTAGAAATGCAAATTAAAATCAATATGAGATATCACTACATAATCCCAAGAATAACTAAAATGGATATTCAGACAAGAATGTGGAGCAACAGGAACTTTCACATACTGCTGGTGGAGAGAGTCACAGAAGAGCAAAACTACTGAAAACCAAAGTTCAAATAAAATCTGAAAAAGACTCAGGTGAGAAAATAGTTACAACACTTACAGGGAAACAAAGATTAGAATTACAACAATCTTCTCCTTAGAAGACAATGAAACAATACTTATATAACAGAGGAGAGGAAACAAGAAAGAAAGGAACAATATGTCAACCCAGCATTTTCCATCCAGAAAAGTAATCTTTAAAAAATGAAGGTAAAATAACGAATTTTCAAGAAGAATAAAAAGCTGAGATAATTTATTGAAAACGTTGTATTACCTCCTAAATTTATTCGAAGGGCACATTTGTAGTCACCATCATATAATTCAAGAACTGATATAATTCAAGTTACTTGGGTACTAGTATCTCTAATATCTTGAATTGCATGAAGATAACATAACGAATATTTTGAACAATTTTACATTGATCCAGGTGGATTTCTGAGCCTATTCATCACTAAAATGGTAGACATTTAGACTATGCTCTACAAAATATCATGCATCTAGATTGATCATAGTTAATAAAAGAGGGATGCATGCTCTCATTGACATGAGATGCTCATACATGCTTGGTGGTTCACATATTCCTTGTGTTTTATCAAGTCTTATCTGAAAAGAAGCTAACAAGATATTCCAGACTGAAAGCTGGGATACATTATCATGCTCTGGTAACCTCTGAGGAAATTAATAAGTTTTTGCAGTAATATTAGAAAGAATAGTTTGATTATATGTGGCAGTAAAGTTTATAAAATACTGAATAAGAAGTGGCTTCAAGAAAAATGCAGTATCAAGAAGTATTTCCAGGGGTGTCTGGGCGGCTCAGTCAGTTAAGCGTCCGACTTGATTTCTGCTCAGGTCATTATCTCAGGGTCATGAGATTGAACCCTGTTCGCTCTCCCTATCTTGGCCGTGGAGCCTGCTAAATTTTTTTGTCCCCCCCCCTCTCTGCCCCCCCCCCCCCCACACTTTCTCTTTCTCAGAAGAAAAGAAGTATCTTCAAAAAATGCAATAAATTTAATAAACACTACATAATTAGAAATAGGCTAGAAGAGGAAATCTCAGAGACAGAAAAGAGATAATTTTATGCAGATCTAGTTTAAGGTATGGTGATGTCAAAAAGAGACCAAAGAAAAGAGTATAGAACTGTAGAAGCAGGGCGCCTGGGTGGCTCAGTCGTTAAGCGGCTGCCTTCGGCTCAGGTCATGATCCCAGAGTCCTGGGATCGAGTCCCACATCGGGCTCCCTGCTCCATGGGAAGCCTACTTCTCCCTCTCCCACTCCCCCTGCTTGTGTTCCTGCTCTCGCTGTCTCTGTCTCTGTCAAATAAATAAATAAAATCTTTAAAAAAAAGAACTGTAGAAGCAGAGTTATAAAATCATAAGCCTACATTTTCTCAATGTAGAAAGAAAATAATACACACACACACACACACACACATTCCTTTTCCAATGATGGTTAATAAAATCTCACTGAAACCCAGAGTCTGGTGGGCTTTTAATTAGCAGACCTACTGACAAAGCTTTATAAGAAAGATTTGGTTAATCAGGTATTATAAAAAGTAGGATTCTAAGTCATGTAGTAATTTGGGAACTTTTATGATAAAACTAGAGGCTGAAAATGTTCTTGAAGTCTTTGGAGGAAAAAAAGAATATAAATCCTAATCCATGTTGAAAAATAAAAGTTCTGTTGTCAGATTTATATCTGTGCAATAAGGTTTGATGGGTTATTTGTAGATAAAAGTTACTTATAGATATTCAGACCTCACAAGTTGTATATTATTCCCCATGAAATGCAACCATCAATCACCTTACTAATTGATAGTCAACAGAAAACAGTATCCAGCCTAGGGTTTATAGGTGCCAGCTCTATGAGTTTCCGAGTTTTATTAATTAAACAGTAGACGTTCAGTTCAACGTATCTATATTCTCTCCTTTAGGCTTCAGGATAATTAATATATAACCATAAGCAAATTCTTTGTTTTACCAAATACAAAAGAGATGCATTGTTTTCCAACTACCTAAATAAAATGACAAAACAAATTTAAAATGGAAATATGAAAATAAGAACAAAAACCAAAAAGTAGAATGCCACCAGAATTACGGAATAAAATTAATAAGCTAGATCAAAAAGTATTGTTCATCATGATAAAAAAGTGGCATTTTTAACCAAAATATCAGTCATAAATCTTAAATCAAGAAAAATCAGAGTTTTGAAGGTTATAAACTATTGAAAAGATATTAAGATAAAAGAATTAGAATTGGAATATAAGAAAGAAGGACTATATTAGAACACAGAATATAAGTAGTAAGAAACAAGAATGAAATTAGATAAACTATAACGTACTACTTTTGATTTTTATAGGAGCAAGAAAGAAAATAGATTGAGAATTATAATATTAAACTATGTATTTGACTTACAAGTGAACACCAAGCTCAGTTCTTTACAGGAATCTGTCTCTTTTAAATTGCCCATAAAATGTTTTTAAAAAGTGATCACATATATTTAAAAAGTCAACAAATCTAAAAAGGTAAACTTTTTAATGATAGTTGTATGATATATATTTTATTCTCTGATACAATAAAATAAAACTGAATATTAGCAATAGACTAAAAATTACTTTCCAAAAGCCCTGTGGAAGACTAAAATATATTGCAAAATAATTTCATGCTCAAAAAGTAAACCAAATTAAAATTACAGCATATTTTTATTACAATATTTAGTGTTAATACCTATAAACCATGACAAACTAATGACTGGAGGCAAATTTTATGTCATTATATTATTTTCGTTATTAAGCAGAATAAGAAATGAATGGAAATAATGTGAACTAATACATTTAAATCTGGAAATTAGAATAAGAACAACAAAGTTCTTGAAACCTCGAAAGAAAAACCTAATGGAATAAGGAACTAGGAGTTTCATAAAGATCCAAGAAGACATTGAAACTATATAATAGGAAGTTAAGGATTGGTAAGTGTTATTTTCTGTACTTTTTCACACAGCATTACGCATTTAAGATCCAATTTGGAGGTTTTAAATTTTACCCTTCCATCAAGGCTCTGTACAGTGTTTCAGAGTAATGACCACCATATCTTGTTAGTGTAGTGCCAAGGGTAGGTAGGCTTCACCAAGCTGGGCCACTTTGGCATCAAGATTATTTTGAGTTAAAAGTAATCAAAACCCAGCAGATGAAAAAAAAGCGCTGTGCCTTCCCCTCAAGTGCCTAAATTTACATTGGAAAGGAGAGCCTGTCCCCGGAAGAGAGCTATTAACAAAGACTCCCCTTTACTTAAGAAACTTATCCAACTATTAGGGCAAACTTTGTTTTTCAGAACATCTCCTTTCAACTTCCTGCTAATAGTCTTCTCCCCTTTGTATTCGCAAACCCTTCCCCTCTCCTTAGCTCATGAAAGCTTCACATTGTCTTTGGAATCTCATGTATATGTGAATTTCTCCATAAGTCTGCCTATTAAATTTGATTTTCTCCTGTTAATCTGTGTCATGTCAATCTGGTTCTAAGTCCAGGTAGAAGGAGCATAGGACAGAGGAAGTTCTTCCTCCCAACATTAGTAATTCTCTGATTGATAGATATCTATCAACTGTCTACTTAATAAACAAGACTTTTATAAACATGTTTATATGTTCTGGTCTGGTCCTATTTGAATTTTCTGTGGCTTGTATCTGGACCTTGATTTCTACTTTATACTTTCAAAGACAAAATAATTCTGAGTCTTATTAAAGATGGTAAGGCAGACTTTATTCAGGGATCTACAACAATGGGATTTTGTGCTGGGTGGGGAGAAGTTGGGCTCAATTTTGAATACAACAAGGAAAAGTAGGGGTTTTTAGACAAGAAACAGACTGGGGGCATGGTGGGTGGAAAATTACTAAGACTTAACTAATTGTTTGCTAAACAGACCTAACAGGATTCTTGCTGAAGGCAGGCCAGGGTGATCAGTTGTCACCTTAGAGGGGAGAATGGAAGACCAGGAATTTGATCAGATATCCTGGCTGATCAGATCTCACGGTGAGGGGTGCCTGAGTGGCTCAGTCAGAAGATCATGCCACTCATGATCGCAAGAGTCGTGAGTTCGAGCCCTCTGTTGGGTGTAGAGATTACTAAAAACAAAACAAAACAAAAGTTCCTCAGATACTACAAACGTGGAATGAATTCTGCCTAAACTGACTCATGAGACTCTTGCTAAAAGTGGACTCTACAGGATGGAGAACCAAGTCCAAGGTCAGCCTAGAGGAGCTCCCATGAACCTGAGTGCAGTTTGGTCAAGAAGAGAATCTTTGTCAATACTGAGCCCAGCCAGATGGTCTCTACTCCCAGAGGTAATGATGAGGGCTTCTCCCTCCCACATCTGTCAGTATTCGTCATTATTCAATTTTATGATGTTTGCCAATTTCATGGAGTTAAGGAGATACCCTTCCTTAGAAAAAGAAAAATGTTCTACCCTCTAAAGTTTAATAGCTGAGATGTGGGAGTGAAACTGTCAAGGGACAGATTAACAGTAGAAAAAGATCTATTCACATGTACACAGGAGCCAACAAAAGAAGTGGCTGGCTCTCTTAATGGCTACATTTAACGATTTAAAAAAAAAATTTTTTTCTTTTAAAGATTTATTTATTTATTTTAGAGAGCCAAGATAGCAGGAGCAGGAGGGGCAGAGGGAGAGGGAGAGAGAATCTCAAGAGGCCTAACACGGGGCTCAATCTCATGACCCTGAGATCACAACCTGAGCTAAAGCCTAGAGTAAGAGGCTTAAGCAACTACATCACCCAAGGGCCCTTACATTTAAAGACTTTCATACCTAACTTAGTAAGGGAAAGGGAGTGGAGGAGAAATGACTTTTACAGAACAGATGACTTTCTCTAGGAAAGACAAATGGGGTTTTGGAACACAGGAGAAATAAGAGAGTTTGTGATACTTCATATGTTTAACCATATGCTTATATAAGGCAAATCATTTTTTTTTTTTGTTTCAAAATCAGAGGAAATACAGGTGGTTTAATGCTTAAATCATGACTCCTATTTAAACTTAAAATCATCTTTTTACACCTTGCTCATATCCTATATTGCCTAAGAGAAAATTCAGGTAATCTCGCAAAGAAAATAAACTCTACAGACTTTAACCAGCACCCAACAGTTAATATCCCTAAAATACATAGCACAGAAGCCTTCTCTTCATGTTTATGCTTACGGTAGGTTTATTGCCTGCTTTTCTGTAAGACATATTTTATTTTGCTCTATACTAAAAAATTTTTAAATCAACTAATTATAAAATTAGCTGTCAATAGGCCTAGTTTAAATTCTGCATCACATAACCATAAAAGAGGTATATTTTGATTAAAGAAAAAGATTAAAACTCAGCATAAAGCTAAGTTAATTACTACTATGGAGGTGAAAATATGTGATTTATAATAGATATTCAAATGAGGAGCTTTAAATTGATCAGAATTCAAAGTTTTCATTCTATCTTTATAATACTCAGCTCTAGAACTCTCCTATGGCAATATGGTAGTGTAGAATATGAGTGAATTAATCTTGAAATAAGAAGTCAACATTTATCTTGTAAATACCGTGTCATCAACAATCATTAAATCCCTTCTTGATATAATGATTTTAATTGACTCCTCTTTTTAAATACTCAAATTTAGGGTTTGACCTTTTACACCTATAGGCTGAAAACCTATAGTTAAATAATTAAATGTAGTAAAATGAATTCAATCCATCAAATCAATTTTAAAAGAGAAACAATAAATGCAAAGCTGATTGAAACTTTTAACACACTGGGTGCTACTATTTGAATAGTCATTCACCAAAGAAAGAAAAAGAAGTAATGAAAAAAATGAATCAAAACACAGAAGCACAGTCTCCTAGGGCATTCTTTTAAACTTCACTACATAGTTTACACTTTTTTTTTTTTTTTTGGCAATAAACAGCCAGCTGAATTAGAGTCCAGAGTTATGCCAAGAGCATTTATTATCATGGGATTATTATGAGACAATGTTTATCGTAGTAAGGGATAGTAGAATATGCCACCTCAAATATGCCACTTTGGCATAAGAACTATTTTGAGCTGAAGGCACTTGAGAAGAAGCAGATATTTGGGAAGCTCTCTGCCCTCCCCTATTTGCCCAAAAGCAGGATATAAATTTTAAAGGTGTCCCCTTCCCCTATCAGGCATTTCCTCCCCTCTCTACCAGAGAGAAACTCTAGAAACATAGTAGTTCAGAGACAGCATCAAAGGAAACTATATAATAAACCTTGCTAAAACTAACCCTTAATTACTATTAGTTTCTCCCATATGTTTGCCTTCCCACAATTTGCTGCCCCTATATGATCAAAGTCCTTTTTCTTTGTTTTGTTATTTTTTAAAAAATGTATTGGGTTTTTTGTTTTGTTAAGTTGCTTGCATAAGCTCAGTTTCCATTTGAGTTATTCATTACTGAGCATTCCAAGTGAATGTGGGCATGTGTTAATAAACTTCTGTTTGTTTTTCTCTTGTTAATCTGTCTACTGTCAGTCTAATTTATAGGCCTCCAGCAACAGAACCCATAATGATAGAGGGAAAAGATGTTTTTTTCTCTCCTCTACAATAGAATGACAATACAAAAAAAGTTGGGATTAGTAAATCTATGGACTTAATTTAGATTTGTAAGGAAGAAGAGAAACAGATGCTCCACCCCCAGCAAAGAGGCTGAAATAAAGGGAAGAAATCTCAAATTAGATAAAAATTTTAAAAAGTGGGGCGCCTGGGTGGCTCAGTTGGTTAAGCAACTGCCTTCAGCTCAGGTCATGATCCTGGGGTCCCGGGATCGAGTCCCGCATCGGGCTCCCTGCTCGGCAGGGAGTCTGCTTCTCCCTCTGACCCTCCCCCCTCTCGTGCTCTCTGTCTCTCATTCTCTCTCTCGCAAATAAATAAAATCTTAAAAAAAAAATTTAAAAAGTGAGTAAAACATCCTAAATGATGATTCTTTGAAGGATTCATTAGATGGACACACTCATGGAATTGACTAGTTGAAAATAAGGAAAGGGAAGATGCAAATAAACCAAATGGAGGATTCATGAGTTCATTCATTTACTCAGTTATGCACTGAGTACTGGTACTGTGCTAGTCTCTCTTCTCTGGAGTGGGTACGTAGCAATAGCAAAAAATAATAGACCAAACTCCGTGTCGTCAAAGAACTTAAATTAGAGTAAGCAGAGATAAATGGAGTTCAAAATGAGTACAGAAATATGCAGTCTATTGGAGAATGCAGAGTAGAGTGGCTAGGGGTAGAGAGCAAGAGCTAACAGTGGTAATCCTGATTGTCCAAGAAGGCTACACTGAGGGAGTGATATTTGAGTAAACATTTGAATGAAGTGAGGAGTGAGTCAGTGGACATTTGAGGGAAGAGAGTTTCAGGAAGAGGAACAAGCAGTGCAATGAATTAGGGGAAATTACTATAGAGAATGATGGATAAAAATAATGGAAATGTATTATGAAAACATATATACCACTAAAATTCTAGTGGGATAGATTTATTTCTAGAAATTGGTGAAACTGTAGTTGAAATAGGTGGGTTTCTAGAAAAATATAAAATTCCAAAATATGCAAGGCTAAAAACTCTGAACACACCAATGCATTAAAATATCTAAAGGACCTGCCACCACAAGAACAGAAGCCAAAATGGTATTACACGTCCTTTCTACCTGATGTTCAGCCCATATTAGGTTGCTAGGGCTGCCATAACAAAATACCATAGACTGGGTGGCTGAAACACAAATTTATTTCTCAGTTTCTGGAGGCTGGAAGTCCAACAGCCAGTGTCAACAGGTTAGGTTTCTCCTCAGGCCTCTTTTCTTGGCTTACAGACGGCTATCTTCTCTCTATGCATCTTCAGCACATGGCCTTTTTTTGTGTGTGTGCACGTGCACATACACACACATACACACACCTAGTGTTCCTCTTTTTATAAGGACATCGGTCCTATCAAATCAGCACCTCACCCTTATAACCTCATTTAATTTTAATTACCTCTTTGACAATCTTATCCGCAAATACAGTCCCATTAGAAGTTAGGCCTTTAAGACATGAATTTTGAGGGAACACAAATGGTTCACAACAATATATTTCCTACATTTTAAAAGTCATTCCATTAAATGCAAAAGAGAGAACACTGCCCAGCTCATTTTATAAACTATGTACTTGTGATTCAAAAACTAGATAATAAAAATAAAAGAATGCAAATTATTTGCCAGTGTCACTTACAAAATCCATGAAAATATCCTAAATAAGATATTTACTAATGCTATTCTCCTGGGTATTTGGAAGATACCATTATATTCAAGTAAGATTATCCTAGGAATGCAAGAGTGATTCAACACTAGAAAAATCTATCAATATAATTCACCACATAAAGAGCTCGGAGAGAAAAATCATATGATCATCTAATGCTGAAGAAAAATTACTTTGTATATGTTAGCATGTCCTTATGACCAAGGATCTTAGAGAATTGGAAATAGAAGGGAGCTTTAGCAGTTACATGAAAGTCACCTATTTAACAGAGAAAGTTTAGATACCTTCTCTTCAATAGTATTGTTAACAACTAACATGAGTTCACTCTTTGGTGAGTCATAGATAGAAACTATACCAGACAAGTTGTTGCACAAAGGAAACCTTATTTGCAGCAAATAAGGAGCTCCTGGAGAATTACTTCCAAAGTGACTCTTTGAGCAAGGGTGGATGGGTTCCTTTTATTTAGGGTTTGGAGGAATATTTAGAAAGGGTAGCCTTGTCATTATATACAGAGGTGGGCATTAGGTCACGCATGCCCCTTAAGGAAACATGCCAATGCATGCATTGCATGTTATGTAAAAGAGCCTGGTGCTCCTACTTGGGCAGAGATTTTAGTATTATAATGAGGTAAAGGTCATTGTCGGTCCCTCCGTGGTCCATCTGCGCAGGCGTGAGTCCGGGTTAAGCCCAGACTGGGTGGTCTGGGTGGTCCCGAGCTCTTCATCTAGGCAGTTGTTACTGCTTGAAGGGTAGTTTCAGTTTCCATCCCAGGATGCTTGGCTCGCCAGGTCTTTTGTCTGAGTTAGGTGACAAACTAGAAAGAAGAGCTTATGGAAAAATGTGAGACAGAGGTCGATGGGTACAAGCAGGTGAGCAGTAAAGGTCAGGTCTTGGGGTCTAGCTGCTGACATTCTGAATAGAACAGTGGTGCTGCCATCACTACTCCTGTCAAATGTAGGGAAAATTTCTGAAAAGAGCTATAAGGAAATAAAAATAAAGAAGTACAGTAAACTTGTTATGATAACGGTAATTACTATAAACCCAGAAAAACCAACAGAATTCATAATCAAATAATCAGAACTAATAGATATTACCAAGATTTCCAGATACAAATCCATCTGTAATAACCAACATTTCTCTACATTTGCAATAACCTAATACAAATATGTTACATAATAAGGTATCACTCACAATATCCACAAAACTTATATAGTATCTAGGAAATAAGAAAGATTATATATACTTTTATAGAGAAAATTGTGGAGTCCTATTAATGGATATATAGAGACATCTCTATAAATTAATATTATCAATTAAAAGCAATTCTAACAAAAATCCTAGCTGGGTACTTTTGAGGAATCTATGAAACTATTCTAAAATTTATCAAAAGAAATGAAATTCTATGCATAAGTAAGGCAATATGGAGGAAAATCAAAAGGAGTAACTTGGCCTGAAGTTGTTAAAATACACTACAAAGCCATATGAATAGGCAAAATTGGCATGATATTAGTATAAGTACAGAAAGGATAAATAGCTCCTTGAAATAAAGTGGAGAGTTCAGAGGCATGCTTTTTTATGTTGAAACCTTATTCAATAAAAGGAAAAGGTCGGAACAGATTCACTTTCTTCCAGAAAGGATGCAGCCCTGTCCCCACATTCATTTTAGCCCAGTGAAGCCCATTTCAGACTTCTGAGCTCCAGAACTGTAAGATGATAAACTCATTGTTCTAAGCCACTAAGTTGGTGATGATTTTGTTACATCAGTATTAAGAAACTAATCCAGACTGCGACTCCTTGAGATGGGTCAAAGCGCTTGAGTGACCGTGAGAATCAGGTTTATTTTGTTTACTAGATATTCAAATATATATAAAATAGAAAGTTTTTTTTTAAAGATTTTATTTATTTATTTGACAGAGAGAGAGAGAGAGACAGCTAGAGAGGGAACAGTGTGTGAGTGGGAGAGGGAGAAGCAGGCTCCCCACCGAGCAGGGAGCCCGATGTGGGGCTCGATCCCAGGACCCTGGGATCATGACCTGAGCCGAAGGCAGACGCTTAATGACTGAGCCACCCAGGTGCCCCTAGAAAGTTTGATATATGTGTTTCTATCTCAAAGAAGAGTCAAGTTTAAAAATACAAACATCATCAGCAATATAAACTGTATTTAAAGCCATAGAACTGATGTGACCACTTAGTTATCAATATAGAGAAGGAAAAAAGAGTTTTCCTCTACCCTCCTAAGATCTGCTGCTGGGGCTTTGGGAATTAAACTAAGATTAATAAGAGAAAACTGTACAAATTGTATTTATGTGTGCAATGTGCTTACATGTGGGAGAAACTGTTATGAGTAACTCAAAGGGGCGGTTAGACGTTGGGGCTTATATATCATCCTAACAAGGAATGATAAATTTAGAGAGAAGCGCCAAGACAAAGAATAAAGGCTTTAGGCTTTTAGGGGTGGAAAACTGTGGGAAGACAAATATATGGGGAAAGTAATGGAAGATAAATGTTGTTTCAGCAAGGGCTGTTGTGTAGATTCCTCTCAGTGCTGTCTCTGGGCTGAGAAGTCTCTGGTGATTAAGAGTTAAGACTTGTTTTGCCCTTCTTCATACAAAAGAGAGGGAGGCAGAGACTTTTTTTTTTTTTTTTTTTTTTGCTTCTCGTTGTTCTCGATTGCCTTCACCTCAAAATAATCCTCCTGCTAAAGTGGCATATTCTGATTCCCTACGTAAGGAAGAGAAGATGGTCCAAGACGGTCCTGGGACATTACATCATTTACAGGTCAGGTGTAAAAAAGGAGCAGGAGAAACTGAGAGGAAGTTACTTGGGGGGGAAAAAAAAGAGAGAGAGAGAAAATAATTTCAGGAAGAAGAGTGTTCAAAGGGTTGATTGTTGCTAAGAGGTTGTATAAGTGGAAGCTACCTTTGGACTTATGGCATGCAGATTGTTCCTGACCTTCATAGGACTGGTTTTAGGGTAGTTGGTGGAGCTGGATCCAATTTGCAATGAATGGAAGGTGAACATTTGGAATGAATGAGTACGATCATCTCTCTCTCTCTTTTTTTTTTTTAACGATTTTATTTATTTATTTGGGAGAGCGAGTGAGAGAGAGAGCATGAACGGGGGCAGAAGGGGCAGAGGGAGAGGGAGAAGCAGACTCTCCATTGAGCAGGGAGCCCGATGCAGTGGCTTTATCTCAGGACCCTGAGATCATGACCTGAGCTGAAGGGAGATGCTTAACTGACTGAGCCACCCAGGTGCCCAGTGTGATCATCTTTTGAAGAATTTTGTGTGAATGAAAATAGAGAATAGGGTCCAGAAAAACGAGACATTGACTAAAGAGTGATGTGAGTTCAAGTTTCTTTCTTTTAGATCATTTTTAATTTTATTTTCTTTATATTTTTAAAGATTTTATTTATTTGAGAGAGCATGAGTGGGGGGTGGAGCGGGAGAGGGAGATGCAGACCCTCAGCTGAGCAGGGAGCTAGATGCCGGTTCTATCCCAGGACCCTGGGATCATGACCTGAGCCAAAAGCAGACGCTTAACCGACAGAGCCACCCAGGCACCCCTAGATCATTTTTGTATTTTAAAAATGCACTCTAAGCTGTGCTATGTATTATAGATTCTAGGGAGTTGTCAAAAATATTTCCACAAAAATACATAAAACATGGGGAATCATTATATTGAACATCTGAAACTAATATAACACTGTATGTTAATTAAACTTGAATTAAAAAAATAAAAATTAAAAAAATCATCTATATCTATCTAATCATCTATCATCTATCATTATCTATCTATCTATCATCTATCATTCATCTATCTTTTATCATTATCATCTATCATCTATCTATATCTATCTATCATCTATCATCATCTATCTTTATCTATCATCTATCTATCTATCTATCTATCTGTCATCTATCTATCATCATCATCATCTATCTATCTATAATTGTGGGAAGAGTAGTCAGAGACCATAGTATCACCCTGGTTTCATCCTGGTGAAAACGGATGGTAACATTCAATGAAGCAGAGGTGGAATTGAAGCTGGAGAGAAATGGGCAGGAGACAGAAAAAAGCTTTAGTAACTAATGAGATTTTTGGAGTGAGGAAATTATGATGTTGTTTTGGGCTTGGGTAATTGAGTATATGATGATGCCATTTATTTAGGAAGGGAACCAGAGCAGAAGAGGTATTGGGTGGAATAGGTTCAATTCATTTTTGGGCACTAGAAAGATAAAATATCATCAATTCAAGATAAAAGTTATCTTTTCAGTCACTTAGCTATTATGTATCTTTTAGTTATATATGTTGATGTTCGCATTCTGTATGTTCTGTGCTGGCCGAAGTCTAAAGCTGAGGTTGTCAGTCTTTGCTGTTGGGTATACAGAAAATCTGAATACAAACAAATGAAAAGCAATTTAAAAAACCCAAATTGGAAATTAAATATACCCAAATTAAAGAAAGACTGTGTCTTCCAAGGGTCAATGGTTATGTGGAAGGAAGCTATTATTGATTGATGGTACTATAAATATACTCTTTACTCTTAAAATATTGAGTTTTAAATCTTAGATAGAAATTATGATGTCTTAAATCTTAATTAGATAGAATTTATGATGTCAACAGATTGTTAACCCGAAAATAAAAGAGCCACAATGAAAGGCAAATGAACGTTTATTTGGGACCAAAGAATTGCAATTTGGGGAGCACAGATTCAGGTAGAAGCCCAGTGTCCAGCTTGTAGGGTCACAGCATAAAAGGAAAAGGAAGGGAGCAATTACTTGGGTTGAAGAAAAAAGAAAAAAAGAGTTTTCCATGGGTGTTAGTGAACAAGCTAAATTACTCTGGGTTTCACATTGATTGACTCCTGATTCTGTCTGCAGCAAGTCCATAACCATTCTTGTGATCAGGATGTCCATTCTCCTGCTGACCTCTCCAGCAATTGCTTAAAACAGTTGCTGTTTTTCTCCAGTTCAAACGAAGGCGAGTAAAGCAGGTTTTTGCTGTGGTTGTTCCAGTTCTCTTTGGAGATGTCTCCAGTTATGTCATTTTTTTCACAAGATATAAGT
This sequence comes from Neomonachus schauinslandi, assembly GCF_002201575.2. NCBI lineage: Eukaryota > Metazoa > Chordata > Mammalia > Carnivora > Phocidae > Neomonachus > Neomonachus schauinslandi. The sequence goes on from NC_058404.1 coordinate 21,867,520, forward strand.
GTTGCTATCCCAAATACTTCGTGCAAGAGTTAGACAGTGTTCTGTAAAATTTGGTTTAGCACCTGGGAAGTAAGGTCATTCAAGAGCTCAATAAATATGTTTTTAATGATTCTTGTCTTTTATATTAATACATGTACCTGGCTATTAAGTTTAATTGGAAGGTCAAAGAACATGAAAAAATAATGCCCCATGCTGAAGTTAATGAGATTTTAAGTTACGTTCTAGTCTCAATATTAACTGTTCCTTATAGCTAAATGTTGGGAATGAAGTGCAATGATGTGCACACTTAAAATGTGATTTCCTTTACTGGGCAAAAGGTTAAATTGGAAGTCAGGAGGTCAGAGTTGGTTCCCTATCTGTAAATAACTAACAGTTCTGCTCTGGGCAAGTGGTTTAATCTCTAAGACACACATTCTGAACACTATGAATAAAAATATATGCCTCTTTGCCATCTTTAATGCTGGGATTTTGCAATGCTGCCAAAAAAGAGCTTTAGGATTTTTATCTCAACTACATAATGAAGCATCATAGCCAAATTTATCTCTCATAACTGGAAATTAGCTGAGTTGTGTTTGCGTATGGAAAACTGGAATTTGTGTACATTATAGAGATTCCTTTTGTTTTTTTTTTTTCTGCAATTATGCAAGTGATGTCTTACTTTATTGAAAAATTTAAAAATATGAAAAAAAATGGACCATGTGCAGGCAAAGAAATGCCATGTAATTCCTAATTCTACCATCCTGAGATATTGGCTAGTATCTTCCATTTTTTCCTTTTAAAATAATAAAGATATATATAATGTTAATACATATTCACACTTTGAATTACTTATTTTCCATTTAACATTATTTCATGAGTATTTATTATTTTCCTAAAATTTCTTTGAAGAATATAATTTTTAATTACCACAACATACTTACACCTTTGGAAATTACAATTTATCTAGTGCCTGTTAATTTTGCTTTTAATAGTTAACTTTCACAAATAATGTTTTAGTTAACAATCATTAAATTATTTGTTTAAATCTATTTTTCTTGGGATGAACTTCTGGGTATTGATAGATTTCTTAAAGAATAGCATGATTGATTATCTCACTCCAATAAAAAGAGAAATTGGCAAAATGTAAAAATTTAAAATATTTAAGTGTATATCATTCTTTTGAGTCGCTTAACCGACTGAGCCACCCAGGTGCCCCAATATATTAATTTCTAAAAATAATTTTGCTATGTGAAGTAATGCCAATGTCTTTTTTCTTCTTTTAATTACTGCGTTGTTAGTCAAAACATAAATTAAATATTTTAATTAATTATTAAATTTATTAAATGTTTTTTCCTTTTGGTTTTGAGTTTCTAACCTTTACAAATTAAGTCGATACTAAAAATTGTTAAACTTAGGGGTTTAAAAAAAAAGTTAGAGAAGAGGTTGTTTTGGGTGTTGTGATCTCGACACAACAGGACTAGTGAGGAGCAGGTTCTTATTTCTGGAGACTGAGGCAAGAAGCAGATTACAAAGTGGCAGTGCAGTGGCCATGAGCTCAGCTCCTGGCTAAGCCTACTATGGGGCATATTCTCTTAGTTCACATGGTACTTTGAGGTGAGATTCTTCCTTCAAAGAAATTGGTGAAGTTTAAGTTCCAGCAAATAACTTGTTTCAAAGAAGGAATTACTAGCATAATACCTATTACCAGTCACCAGCCATCATGACCGAGACTGAAAATATTTGTGGCACAAAGAAAGGTATGAGAGCTTTCAGGTTTGTGGTATACGTCTTTCTTTGCCCATTCTATTGTCAATAGACAGGTCTGTATCTCCAGAGTCTGAGAGTTAAAAGTACACAATTCAATCTATCCATAGAGGAGGATTAAGATGTATTATTTCTCATAATTGATTTCTAGCCACCTGTAATGGGCTGGAATTAAAACATCAGAGTATGAATATATTAAAGGCATTAGATTTCATAGTATTTTCTCTTCTCTTCTCTTCTCTTCTCTTCTCTTCTCTTCTCTTCTCTT